>NC_056729.1:333156797-333221797 GCF_019279795.1 Protopterus annectens | reverse complement strand
TAGTAGTCTAGCAATAACATTTTCAGAATTTGAGCAATGTACTTGTCAAAATCACAGCCAAAGTGATTGACGCTATGCAACGCTGATTTTTTTTATATGTAGCATTTATGATTTGAGTCAGTCTAACTGTATTCATAGAGTCAGTTTAACTGTATCCATACTCTTTAATAACATAATAGCAACTGAGTGCAAATCCAATCCATGTAATGTTCCACATGCATGCTTAGCCTTATGTGTATGCTTGAAGGCACATTACACTAGACAACACAATCTTGTAATTTTCTTAATAGACATGAGGGTTTTTTTTTACTTATATAAACTCATTTGCCTGAAATTGCTCGCTTTATAAATATATTCAATGCAGCTCTTTTAGTTGGTATAAATTCTTACAGTGATTAAAATGTCAGCAGTTTCCGAATTTTCAGAATATAATTTGCTTAGGTAACTATTTGTTGTTGTACGATATTGTCTTTGTAAGTTGGTTGCATTGCAATATTGCAATCCTATTTGCAGTCATGAGTAATATAATACAGTAGTTTGATGTTTGAGCAATAAGAGAGAACAGACTGTACGTTCACACAATTACTAGGCAAATGGTCTGCAGTCCATTATACATCTAGCCAATAATCAGACAGTGACTAAAAGTGAGAATAAAACCATGTACACTGTGTCTGTAAGGTAAACACCTTAACCATTATGCCAACCCCCAACTTTCTGCAGAGAATGCCTGTGGATCTAACCGGATGAGGTGGAGAGTGTTGCTAGATATAGAGATCTCTGGTCTACACTATTCAGCTTGTTATCACTTGAATTTTCAGACCAGATGGTTTAGGGAGTTATGATTCTGATGATTCTCCCACACAAGCACAATAGCCTATATCATCAATAGTGCAGTTCACCAAAATGCATTAGGTATTTGCATTGTTCAGTGTATAAATAAGGAATAACACACAAAAGGATATACTTTATCATGGTTCTTCATTTTATATTACTGAACAATTAGTTGAAGTTATTCACTGAGGAGTCGTGATGTCTGCAATGAATTCATCTGCTCAGCATGATGCCTGTTAGCTCAGCTTGCCCCTTCCTGTACTGAAACCCAGAGTCAATGTTATTCATCAGTCTTCACAAGTTAAGCACTTGAAAATGCTAAGATACCTGAAAGGTGTCTTATCTACATAATTGCTCTGGCTTCTCACTTCAGAGAATCTCTTATAATCTTTGTCTTTAGGCAGTGATTTTACCATGGGTTGTTTGTACATTTGCTGGCTTGCCTGTACTTTGATGCTACAGCTTAGCTATTTAAAACCCAAACTTTTTGAAGGCATAGCCAATCCCTGTAGCACATATGAGTTGATACTTGTGTATAATCCTACTGTGTTGTCATCATACCTCTCAAGTGTACCTCATTACGGGGAATGTACCTCATTTGAGGGTCTTAAAAAGTTCATGTTCCTCAAAGTTCCACAAGGAAAGGGTCTGTAACACATTCAGTGTTAGGAATTTTTCTACATGAAATCTATGGTAAATAGAAATAAATCATATTAATTCATTAAAAGACCTTCTTTATAAGTAAAATCAGCATATTTTAGCAATTCCATGACCTTTCTAGCTGAAGTTGTTAGTAAGCTATTAGTACATGTTCCACATTTTGCCCATTTGTTCCACATTATGAGGGCTAGTGTTCCTCATTTTGGAGATGGAAGGTTGACAGCTATGGTTGTCAACACATTTGCTTTGTTGATGTTCCTGTGCAAAATGGCCTTTCATGCTTGATCCCTGCTGTAAGAACTAAATTCATATGATAGCTGAAATGCAACAGTCACAGTTACACAAAAAATTACTGTGGTATAAAACATATTGTTGGAGGTAGTCTGGTTTATTTAGCTTCCTGAGGAAATGTGTGAAATATTGTATATCAGTGAATATACTATAATAGTATCCTTTGGGAAGTCATTCATCCCTGGTAACTATCATCTTGACAGCATACCCCTTAGAGTTGACCCAGTAGTCAGGGACTTAGGGACACACATAGATAGTGATCTAGCCTTTGATTATCACATGTCTGCAGTGGTGAAGAAATCATTCTATGTTGTGCAACTTATAAACAAAGGTATGGCATCTAAGTCCAAGGAAGTCATTGTTCTACTGTATTCAGCATTCATCAGACCTATCATTGAGTACAATGCCCCCTTTGGTATGTACCTAACCAGGCATATCCAACCATTGGAATGCCCACAGAGGTTCCTCACTAAAAGAATACAGGGCATAAATAATATGGCCTATGCAGACCACCTCAAAGCCCTATCCCTGTAGTCTGTCTCCTACAGGCTTTTGAAGGGAGATCTATGCCTGGCATACAGGGCATTGTCAGACCACACTCTGATGGTCCTCCTGCATATCCACAAAACAAACAGCACTGGAATTACCCACTCTAAACACTTAAACCTTGCCTGTGATGTAAATAGGACCTGCTGGAGAGATAGGCATGTATCCCAGAGACTACCCCATCTATGGAACAGATTCCCCATCCATGTGAAGCAGAGCTCCTCCCTAACCCAATTCAAGTGCAGCTTGGCCAATTGGATGGGAAACCAGAAATTCATACTTGGTTTGGCAGTTATGTCTCTAATGGACACAGGTAACCTGTAAATGTTTCATCTCCCAAGCCCATGCATACACTTATCAAGAGCATCAGAACTTGTCTTAGATTTGGGATGCATGGCTAGGCTTAAAAATGACCTTGTGGTCGTTAGCTTAGTAGACACCTATGAACCTATGTATGTTATCAGCCCTCAAAGTGTACCATGCAGGATAAAATAAAGGCAACTGCATTATGCACACATGATGGTGAGGGTATCCAATGACAAAGTACACCCCTGACAGTGTTACAGGGTACAAGCTGAAAGTCCATGTGCCAGTCCTGTAATCTACAGACCTGCAAAGCTGCAAGTGTGAATGAGCAGAATATCTTCTTAAATGAGTTTGTATTATCTCAGAGTATTCCCCCACCTTTGAGGTACAACAATCCTAGAGTTAGTATTTATAGATAGCAGAAGTATGGAGGGGGAATAGATATCATGGTGAGTGGTGTAGGGGCAACTACGCCTCTATGCAAAAACTCTTGCTGATGTAGCGATGAGATGTCCTTACATTCACCACTGCAGTCTACCACTGCTTTAAGGTACACTGAACGTCACCTGACCACTCCTTGCGTGAGGTAGGACATAAAGTTGACATTCAGGCATACCATCCTCAGAAATCTGTTTGCCGCCAGTCCGAACACTGTTACCTCCGTCTGTTTTTTTTTTTGTGTGTGTTTTTCTGTTTGCTGGCTTTCCCTTGCTACTCCTGTTTGATGGAGTCCTCACAATTGCAGATAATTACCCATTTGGGGTTTTGGCTATTTTTTCTGTTTGTTTTCTGCTGTTTGGGGTTAATGTCATCCAGGAAGGGTAAATGCCAGTGTGGGAGACTGACTCCCCATAAAGACCACCATGATAAGTGTCTTTTTTTGCCTAGATGCTGCTCACAACCATATGTTGATCAATTTGTCAGGTGTTTGTCCCAAAAACTCTTCATAGTAGGCTTTCTTCCCTTTCCTTGTATCTTGAGAACTAGCATGTTAAGCTTCTTGCTTCAGATACTATGGATGGAACTTCCTGCCCTGAGGGTCAGCCATCAGGGAAGAAGAAGGTGCATAAGGTAAGACCGGAATCTTCCACTGTCCAGCCTCTGCAGAGAGTTTCTCTTGAGGTTATTATGAACCCAGAGGCTCACCCAGTTGTTTTCTTAGATTCTTCTACCACATCTGAGTTAGAAGCTGGTGAGGATCTGGTGGGCAGCATGTCCGATGAGGCTTTGCAGGCGTCCATTTCAGGCATTCAGAGGGAACCACAGTTGACTGTTTCTGAGGGGACTAGAGGGGTTCTGCAGTTTCTCTTTAGGGAAGAGGTTCCTACTGCAGTTGTGGAATGATGTCCTGAGTCTGGGCCTTCTCAGGTTTCTAGGACGGATTTCCCCTTAAAAAAGAAACAGAAAACTAATCATGTTTATTCTGCTCCTAGGGATCCACAAAGTGAGTGGCAGGCCTTTACTCAGGGGTTATGTAATGCTTTACTGTTGTTGTGGCCGCCTCAAGGGGTTTTAGTTCCTGCTCCTCCTTGGTCCTCCTCTTCCCCTAAAAGGCCCACAGGATTGCATTCTTCTGAGGTGGATTCTGATGATGACTCCCTTGCTTATTCTACCCAGATTCCTTCTCCTTAGACTACATGTCTGAGGATGGGGATTCTCATACTCTAGATAATCCTTCTGAGGAAATTTCCTTTAGGGCATGATCTCTAGGATGATGGAATTTTTTAAGTGGGATTGTGCCCAGGTTTTGGATATCCATAAGAGGTACTATGAGTTACTGCAGATGGAATCTCCTAAGCCTGCGGCCATTCCTCCTGTCTTGCCTGCTTTACTGGATTTTTTTGCACTGCCTTTAAAGCGATGGACTCTCTACCCCCCTGCTCCCAGGAAGTCTGATAGGTTTTATAGGGTGCCTGAGGATTGTTCCTTTTTGTTTAAATGTTATGCTGCTGACCCCTCTGTGGTGTCTGAAGCCTCTGATAAGCCATCTCACTTCCTTCCTTCATCCAAGTTACTGCCTTCTGACAAGGACAGTAGAACCATGGATAGGCTAGGTAAGAAGGTTTATACTTCAGCTACCCTAGCTTTTAGGGCTATTAATTATCAGACCTATATCTCTAGGTATGTCTTGGCTCTTCTTTCTCAGGCTTGTCAGATTCTTTCTGATCTTCCAGACTCTGAGAGTAAATCTTCAGCTCTTTCTTTGCTTGGGACTTCCTCTCAGGTAGTTTATCAGTCTATCAAATGTAGTTATGATGCAGCAGATGCCTCTTCTAGGGCTGCTGCTTCTGGTTTGGTTCTGAGGAGATATTCATGGCTTCGGCTTCTACCTTTGCCTGATGATATTAAGGCTAAGCTGATGGATGCTCCTCTGGATAATACTCTTTTATTTGGTGTAGCAGCTGCTGGTTTATTTAAGTCTCTTCAGGACAAAGGAAAGGCTTTACAGGAGCTTAAGCATGTCTTTGTTCCTCATGTGCCTAAATTTCAGTGAAACTACCCTTCTAAGCCAGCTTTTGTTCGTAGGCAGTCTTGCCCTCCTTCTAAAGGTAAAAAGGGTAGTAAATGGACTCCTCCTGCTAAGACCACTCAGACTGCAGGGATTTTTAAGCCTTCATTTCCTGACAAACCAAGTGTTGTCTGACTATCCACCTATTCCCAGCCATATTCCTCTTTCTCTTTGCCTTTCTCTTTCTCTTCCTGTTTGGCTCCGAATCACCCAGGATTCTTGGGTTCTGTCAATCATTTGGCAAGGATACTTCATGGTCTGGATTTCCACCCTCCTTTTATGGACAGTCCTCAGCCTCCTCAGGAGCAACTTCCTTTTTTCCCAGAGGTTCTTCGAGACCTCTTGTCTCAGGGTACTATTCAAGGGAGCCTGTGTCCCAAAGGGGGAAAGGGTTTTATTCAAGAATGTTTCTAGTGCCCAGAAAAGAAAGTGCTTGGAGACCTATTCTAGACCTCTCTCATCTAAACACCTTTCTGAAGGTGCCTTTCTTTTGGATGTTGTCCCTTCAGTCCCTTTTCCTCTCTTGCTACCTCAGGCCTTTCTGGTGTCTCTGGACCTCAAGGATGCTTCTCTCCATATACCGATTCATCCTCTTTTCAGGAGACTATTTGAATTTCTCTGCTGCTTCCTGGCATTTTCAGTTTCTGTGCTTTTCCTTTTGGTCTTTCTACTTCCCCAAGGGTGTTCACCAAATGCCTCGCTCCTGTGATTGCCTTTTGCAGACTTCAAGGGATCCAAAGCTTTCCTTATTTGGATGACCTGCTACTTCAAGCCTCTTCTCCAGAGGTCCTTTTGCAAAAATTTTCATTTTACCATTTCTCTTCTTCAGAGCCTGGGATTCACGATAAACTTCAAAAAGTCTTCCCTGACTCCTTTTCAGGATCATGTCTTTCTGGGTTGCAGGTTTCAAATGGTGCCAATGCTGGCATCCCTGCCTCCTCCAAAGACATTAACTCTCATTTCTTTCTTTTAAACTCTTCTTTCCCTAGCCTCCATTACAGCCAGGGAGTTTATGAGGGCTCTGGGGTTCATGGCTTCCGCCATTCTAATGCTCCCTCTGGCCAAGCTCCACATGAGGAAGTTCCAGTGGTTTCTGAAGTCGGTGTGGCTTCAACATGCACATCCTCTAAACTTTCCTGTTCCTCAACTCCCATGTCTCAAGAAAGAACTTTTGTGGTGGATTCGGCAGTTGTCTCTGAATCTACGCCTCCCTTTTCAGCCTCCTCTTCCCTCTCAGGATCTGTTCACAGATGCTACAGATGTGGGATGGAGAGAAATGTTTGGCTCCCTGAGGGTTTGGTGAGTGTGGTTGCCTCTTCAGCGGAAGAAGCACATCAACATCAAAGAGATGAGGGCTCTTATGTTGGCTCTTCAGGCCTTTCATCCTCTCTTCTCTCTGGGGCCTCTGAAGGTATTCACAGATAATACCATGGTCATGTGTTATATCAACAAACAGGGGGGTACAAGATCCTACCGTCTTTGCTGGCTGGCACTTCTGGTATGGGATCTGGCTATCCAATATCGGGTGACTCTTCAGGCAGTTTACTTTCCTTCAGATTGGAACATCATGGCTGACAATCTGAGTGGGTCCTTCACTCAATCCCATGAATGAATGCTTTACAGGGATGTGTTTCTGGACATTGTTCACCAGTGGGGTACTCCTCAATTAGATCTCTTTGCCTCCCCTCTGAACAGACATCTTCCTCTGTTTTGTGCCAGAGTCCCAGGTCCTCTGGTGAAGAAGGTGGATGTCCTCTCATTTTCTTGGAAGGGGATGTTTCTTTATGCATTACCTTCCCTTCCTCTCCTTCCGAGAGTCCTATTCAAGATTCAATAGGAAGTTCCCAAAATCTTGTTGGTAATTCCCTTTTGGCTGCAACAGCACTGGTTACCTCTACTTCTGTATCTAGCTAGGGGCAATCATCACAAGTTACCTCACAGGGTGGATCTCCTCACACAAGACAAGGGGTCTCTCATCCATCCCCACCTGTCCACACTTCAACTGACACTATGGGTGATAGGGTTTTGATTCCTCATAGGCAGCTTTTTTCCAAGGACATGCTACAGGTCCTGCAGGAGGCCAGGAAACCTACTAATAGGAAATCTTACTTAGCTAAATGGAAGAGGCTTTCTATTTTGGTGTCTTTCTTGAGACCTGGACCCACTTTCTGTGGATGTTCCTTTGGTTCTCTCTTATTTGTGTGAGTTGCTCAATGCTGGTTTAGCCTATTCTTCTATTAAGGCCCACTTATCGGCTCTTTCTGCTTGTCTGCCTTTAACTCCCCTGTTAGCTTCTAGATTTGAGGCTAAGCAATTTCTTAAAGGTGTCCTTAATAGTAGACCTCCCAGTAAGCCCATTACGCCTCCCTGGGATCTTAATTTTGTTCTGGAAATTTTGACTCAGGCTCCTTTTGACCCTGCTGTTTCAGCTTCCTTGCAACACTCTTCTTGGAAGTCAGTTCTTTTGTTAGCTCTTAATTCTGCCAGATGGGTGTCTGAGTTGCAAGCCCTTATGGCTTGTCCACCTTTTTTTGATATTTCATGAGGACAGGGTGTCCTTGCGTACTAATCCTTCTTTCATGACCAAGGTGGTTAATGAGTTGTTAGCAGTCTATTAATTTGCCTATTTTTTCCCCTCTCTGCAATCTGACAGTGAGAGGGGTTGCATACCTTAGCTGTGCATAGACAGCTCAGATTTTATTTGGATAAAACTAAAGCTGTCAGAAAATCTGACCAGTTATTTGTTTCCTTCCATCCTAGGTCTTTAAGTTTGGCTGTTTCCAGGCAAACTATTTCCACTTGGATTTCAAAGGCTATTTCCTTTTCTTACACTTTTCATGGTGAGAGACTTCCTTCTTCTATAAAGGCTCATAAGGCTTCTTCTGGTGCTTTTTCAAAGGCTTAGATGCTAATTCTATTCTTGAAGCTGCTACCTGGACGTCTGTGCATACCTTTACCAAACATTACAGCTGGATGGTATCTCCAGGGCTACAGTTGGTTTTGCTGCTGCCATTCTTCATGGCTTCTTGAAGGTTCTGCTGTTTCCTCCTCCCAGGTTTCTTCTTGAGCTTTTGCACTCTCCCATTTGTAAGGAATACTACAGCAGTGAATGTAAGGATGTAGTACAGTTGTGTAAAATCTTAGCATAACAGTAGATGTCCTTGCCTTCACCACCGCAGTATTCACTCCCTCCCTCCATCCCCCTGGTCTTTTTTTCCTTCCTGGATGTGTAGGTTCTCTTTGGTTGTCCTTGGTCTGCTGTTTCTACTTGGGCAACAGTACTGAGGATGGTACGCCTTTATGCCCTACCCCACACAAGGAGTGTGCAGGTGATGTTCAGTGTACCTTAAAGCAATGGTAGACTTTGGTAAACTGGCCAGACGATGGGCTTCACGGCAGGGAATCCCATTTGTAAGGAATACTGCAGTGGTGAAGGCAAGGACATCTACCATTATGGTAAGATTTTATACAAATGTACTTTCAGAATTTGTTATTTTAATGTTTGAATCACAGTTTGTTTTTCACAGAGTCGAGACTCAAAGTATTGTGTTTCAGACTTCTGATAAGGAGCTGGGTTAATCCTATTATTATAAATTTGATCAAAATTAAACTTAAAAGGGACTTTATTTTCAATTGTGATCATATCATGGAATATTATCTCTGCAATAACACTATTAGCTTTTTAAATTCTTAAAAAATAATTTATTTCTGTAAGATTTGCATAAGAACAGAATATTTTTTTAGAAACTGAAATAAAAAAAATCTTGCCTTCTGGCCATTAATGAAAGGATGATGAGCAATAAACTTTATGTTTTGATAGATTATCTTTAAACAACATTGAAACTTTGTTTATCAGAGTATCATATAAGCAAGCGTGTGTTGTAATCAGAAAGCCATTTCTTCTATGGTAGTTACTACCACCACTAAAGCATGGTTCTTAACTCATTAACACCTGTGTGGCGTGAAATATCATACATCTAGCAACCTAGACACATCTTGCATTCCAGAGCATTTTCATAAAAATAAACTTAAAAAGCATAAGATAAACAAATGTAAATATTTTGTGAATAAAAAAAGCTATTAAAACTATACAAATATCAGTGTTATTATTAAGGAGTATTCTTTACAGTGATAATATTGAATTTGTAAGCTTTCGATAAATACTATAATATATTAAACATTCACACAAATCCAAAATTATATTTTTTGCTAAAAACAAATTTCAACATCTTTGAAACTGTACAGCCTAAACATATATTATTATAACATTTTTGTTAACCAGACATACACTTTCACATGACAAAAAACGTGCGTCTATGATAAAGTTTTTTGAGATATTTACAGAAATATGAAAACATGGATGGGTGCAGTGGTAATGTTTTTGCCTCACAGCAAGAAGTTCTCCAGTTCAGTTCTCATCTGGAATGCCTTCTGCATGTCCTCCCTGCATTCATGTGGGTTTTCTCCGGGTACTCCTGTTTCCTCCCATGTTACAAAGACATGCATCTGGAGCATTTTTTTTAAACAAATGTTAAATAAAGTATGTTTAACTGTATAATTAGCAATATAAATAACACTGAATATCTCTCATGATGTAGAACCAAACAGTGCAAACATCAAAGACAGTTTTCTTCAACAGCAAGTAAGGTTTCACCTTATGCCATGCAACAATTTGTAAGTCACTTGGTTTTTGAAGTATTAAGTAAATATGAAAGTGTTTATTTTCATAATTACTAGCAAACAATTAGCGATATCTAAGGTATAGTATGATACAAATGGACAGTGATGATAAGTTTTCCTGTCTCTTACCATGGCATTTCACACCACACCCCTCAATAACATGTAAGGCTTGCAGCTATGAACTTTTAAACATAAAATGAAAATATGAATAATAACTGACAAATGATCGAATTTTTTACTGCAGGACATACTAGATTATCAGTCTTAGTGTCATTTTGTTAATACATCCTTTCTAATACTGCCTATTATTAGGTGATAAATTATTTAGTAAAAGAAGACAGTTGGACGGCATGGTGGTGCAGTGGTACAAGGTTCTCCAGTTCGATTCTCAGCTGGGGTGCCTTCTGTGTGGAGTCTGCATGTCCTCCCTGCTTTCGTGTGGGTTTGCTCTGGTTTCCTCTCATGTTAGAAAGACATGCATCTGGAGCATTTCTCTCCAGGCCTCTGCTGAAAATTGGCTTTGTTCCAAGTCAGACTTTCCCAGTTAACAAATGTTAAATAAAAACTGAATAAATAAAAAGCCAGACCCAGAAAAGGTTTGGACACTAGAAGAAGGTAGGGGTGCAAACTGGAAACATACAAAAAAGGTGCTATAGGCTTGAATGAGCTAAAGCACTAGTGCACATAGACAATTCATGTTCAAGATTTCAGCTGCACCTTTTTTGTTTTAGTTCTTTCGTTGATTAATGACTACTACTGTTGAACAATATGCTGTATTTATGCTTATAGTGTTGTATCAAGGAAGACATGCAGTTTGTTTATGCTGTATGGTAGCATTTTGCAGTATGATGTAAAGATTGAGTTTGCTTTTATCAAAGCCCTATAGATATAACTCCTTTGTATGAATAAGTTTACCACAGTTCTGCAGTATTTAATGGTTTGTAATGTCTTACAGACAGTGCAGAATGTGACTGTTCCAAGTGCTGACAACTGCACATCATCAGACCTCTGCTGGGATAATGGCGACTTCATCTGGACTTCAAAAAATGTATCAGAAAAAATAAACTTGGAAAAATGTAAGAAATGTTAACATGCATGAGTTTTTCACCAGAGCATTTTCTGCCAGTATAACTAATTCCCCTAAGTGGTCTACCTGACCGTACCACACACGAGAACAACATACATAATGTTTTGAACACATGAATCACCATACTAGAAATGTTGATTGGACTGATACAGCTGCATCTTCTGTAGCCTCTCGTCCTCTGCATAACAGAAATTGATGCCATTTTTTAGTGAAAGATCGTAATAGAAAATAATATATGAATTTTTTATTTGTTTGTTTAATGTTTGTATTAATTGACAGTTGGTTGCACAATCTCCGCATTAAGCGTTTCTTTATCATTACAT
Source organism: Protopterus annectens (assembly GCF_019279795.1). Lineage (NCBI taxonomy): Eukaryota > Metazoa > Chordata > Ceratodontiformes > Protopteridae > Protopterus > Protopterus annectens. The sequence continues at coordinate 333,210,564 of NC_056729.1, read as the reverse complement.
CATTGTTGATTCACATACTATAAGAAAGTTTGTTTGTGGCCTTCTCCACAATATGATCTTTTTATCTCTGCTTCCTGTTCACTAGCTACTTTTTACTTCACCACATTTTCCTTTCTGCATGCACATTCATTTTGTATGGACACTGAGGCAGTATTCCTTCTTTGTCCGTCTTCCCTTAGCAGGCTGGGCTTCCTTGTAAATGCGATTTTGTCCTCCTCCTTTTCTAATTGTAATAGTGCTCTTACTTTGTTTCTCAATAGCTGGCATAGGCATACTATAGTTTTAATCAGCGAGATTTTACACAGACAGTAATGACTCAGCTCATCCGGTACTGACTTCTGTTTTCTCACGTGTCTTGGTGCTACTTTATCAGTTATTCATCATTTTATTTTGAAGGGTTTTTTTTATTTTAAGCTACACACACTATGTACATTTGGGGTCATATGTAACACACTGTGTCCCTCGGCCACCTGGTATTTAAGTCTTAGGTCACAGAGGGCCTTTTAAACTTATTGAATTCAGTAGCTAGATTTAAAATAAGCTCTGTATCTGAGGTCAGTATTCAATAACACTTTATAATTGGCTCTTAGAATAGGAAAGAAAAATGTCTTTGCTATATTTGTAGACAGTGGCAGAGCCCCAAAATGTGCAAAGTAGGTTTTCACAAGTGCATAGGTAAGTAATAGGCTATCTGCCCTTGTGGGTCATTTTAAGCCTAGCCAGTTTCCCTCAAAGCTGATACTCAAACCCTGTACTTTATGCCTTTGTGGAAAACACCTTAACCACTCTGCCAACCCCTGACCTTTAGTCATGGCAAATAGTAATTAAACTGCTCAGTCTCTATCAGTATCCAGATGAGGGAGGAATAAATAATGAAGTGCTTTGAAAATCAGTGAAAATCAGTCACCTGCATAACAGAACAACTCCTGGAGTATCACTCAGGGAACCTAAATTTGAGTACCAACCTGTTTATTGAGGTAACTGGTGTGTGTGTGCGGTTGGGGGGTTGGGGGTGATGAGACAATGCTTGCTTACTTTTCTGCGGAGAAAGGGATGGACACATATGCCTGGGTGTATTTGACATTCTAAAATCCCTATTAAATACCAAGTTGCAAGCATATATACAACCAAATAACCAAAAATATATACCAAATATACACTAAAAAGGACAGTAGCTCACTGCAAATGCTTTCTTTCAAAAGTTCTGTTCTGATGAAGTCTGCAGTTAGCAGATGAAACCGCTTAACCTGTGTGTAAAATAGTTTTAACCCTCAGGGGTTTGTTTTTATTTGTTTTCTATTAAAAGTGATTTTTGAAAGAAAGCATTTGCAGTGAGCTACGGTCCTTTTTAGCGTATATTTGGTATATATTTTTGATTATTCTAAAATCCCTCTGGGGCACAGAAGCATTTATTGTAAGGGCTGGAAGGTCTTTAATGGTAATATTACTCATGCAAGCTGGTGGTACCCCTCACAGTGCCCATTACAGTCCCACCCTTGGGCTTCTATCTATATGTGCATTGGAGGCAACATAGGAATACGAGGCAAAATCTATATAGCTACTGCCAGGATGCTGATCGTGCTTTGACCTGAGCTCACCCCATAAAGAGGGAAATAATGGGTGACAGAAGCTGTAGCAGTAGCTTGATGGGTTGATGGGTCAGCAGGTGTGGAGAAAAAATAATTAAAAAAAACAGAGTGCAACAAATTCCTGTGCTACCATGTAAATAGGCAGATTGGTTTTGTGTGTTATACTGTCAGCACTTTAATGGCATATGGAAACAAAGTCGCATCCCCCCACATACTTGCTTACATCCCCTTCTTGTTTTATTTTTCAGGTAAACATATATTTGTCGATGCTTCCCTTCCGGACTTAGCAGTTGGGCTGATCCTGCTAGCCCTGTCACTGGTCATTCTCTGCACATGTCTCATACTGATAGTCAAGCTCCTGCATTCCATGCTGAAAGGACAAGTTGCTGTAGTAATTAAGAAGGTCCTCAACACAGGTCGGTGACCATTTTCTATTTCTGTATTATAAATAACAGTATGGTATCTGCAGTTAACCTTTCTACTCCTTCACACATTGATTCAGTGCCTGGAGCTGCTAGAATTTCCTAATTTTGAGTTGTTGTATGAGAAGGGACCACAATCAAATGCAATGCCATAGTTTAATTAACTGAAAGTTGATGTCTGATTAAGGGTCCTGTATGCATCATGCATACACACTAGCCATACAGACATGGACTGTGTCATGAAGTCCCCACAGAGGTTAAGTTGAACATGTCTAAAAATGACTTGCTTTTTTGCATTAAGTTGCCAAACCTTACCAACAGCAGCTCCTCCTGTAACCTTTTGTCCATACATTTTAGCTATAAAATCATTGTGCTATCGATGATATATTGATATGAATTACAGCACCTTATGCTTCAGAATTACTTTTCATTCACTTATTTCTTTGGCAATGAGTTGCATGAACTGATACAACAACACCATTTTCAATCATTTTTCAAGCAAATGCAAAAAACAGTACTACAAGGCTCATTAATAAAAAATAAAAATGAATTAAAACACCATACAAAACTTATAAAGTGGAAATTTGTTACAACAAATGTGTAATCTTCATGTTTTCAAGCTTTAGTATAGCAGCATTTTATATATAGCATTCATATATAGATACATATAGTTAGTTCATTCTTGCCCCATTCTTTGTATGTCTGGTTGTTATCAAGTGATCCCTATGCAGTCCTGATCCAGGCAGCCATTAAGAGATTTCCATTTTTTATGCCCTAATATCCCCTGCATGCACTAGTTCGTCCTCAAGGGCTGGCCATGCAGTGAGCTGATGTGAGGATGCTCCTGCCTCTGTGGAAGACATAAGCCTCAACACCCCCCTCCCCCACTATAAGCAGATACACTGGTTTGTTTTGTTCTGCACTGGAGAAGATGTGTAAAGGAGTGCTACTACATGCAGATATACCTGGAAAAGTCCTTTGGTCATCAAGTCAGCTGAATGTTTGCAGTTATGCATCTCTTTCCCAGACACTTCCAAATAATCAAAGTGACTTTAAACACTACTATAGATATGAATTCCACACTTCAATCATAATATTGTTAGGAGGATGTCAATATACTTATTGTTTGTGTATAAGTTAATAAAATTAACAGGTGAGTACTGCTTCCTGTGACAGTTTTTATAAATTGCTCTAACACTATGGGGCAAATCATTGTTCTCTGCCCTACGCCACATCTAGTATAAAACCCACTATTGATAAGCCTTTACCACAACATAATAACCAACAATATTGTCTGTTTAATAAAGGGCCAGATTCAAAAAGATTACTGTGAGGTGTGCATGAGGTGTACATTTCATGGTAATCTTTTACAATTTAGAGACAGCCCCACCATGGTGTTTTAGCACAAAGAGGTGCAGAACTGCAGAGGGTTGTCTCCCCAGCTGTGCTAATGAACCATTCTGGGGAGAGACATACGCCAATTAGTCATGTGCTCTCCCCTGGAAATGCCTGCAGTAGGGCATTTATGCAGCCTAGCATTTCAGAGAATTGCTAAGCTATGTAAGGTAACATGCTTGCTCATGGTCACTTATGCTAATGAACACAGCCAAAAGCTTGTGTTCACCAACTGCAGCAGAGCTAAGTGTGGAGTTTATTGGACAAGTAGTATTGGGGTGTATGTATGGGTGGGGTTGTAAATGTGACTGTGTGCCTACCTGGCAGGTGGAAGTAGGGGCCTTAGTGAGGGGGTAGGTTATGTAGGTGTGTGTGTGGCTGGGTCTTTCTGTGTTTGTGTGTGTATGCATGAATTTGCGAAGGCATGCATGTGTGAGTGAGCATGCGCACACGTGCACTTGTGTGTGAGTGTGTGCAGGTGGGGGCTGTCATACCTACACAATCCCCTAGACTAACAAGCAAATCCTACAACGTAGAGTTGGGGAGGAACAAAAGCCACAAGTGATAACTTTTTAATATCATGCCTTAATAGCAAATAGGGTTGAGGAAACATTACACAACAGGGATGACACTTTAAACATCATGCCTTAACCACACATAGGGTCAGAGCAACACTAGACACCAGGAATTATACTTTAAATATAAACATAATGTGGATTAGATGAACACTTTATACCAGGAATAATTCATGTATATTATGCCTCAATACCATTCAATCATAACATGGGGCAGTGGGGAATACAAGACACCAAGGATAACTCTTGCATATTGTGCTGTAACAGCACTTAAACATAATGTGGATCTGGGGGAAATTATTTATTCATGCATATTACGCCTTAACAGCACTTAAATATAACATAGAGAGCACTAGACACAAGGGATACTCTGCATATCTGTTTATTTGTGATTACTGAGACATGGTTGCATGACATGATAAATGATAGTACATAAAGTTAGAGAATTGTACACAGAAAACATACACTGTGTGGAAAGGCCAGAGGAGGTGGAGTCTGCATCTATGTTAACAAAAGATGATGCAGCAACTGTGAAATCATGCTATCACACTGCTGTGAGAACTTATTCCTGTCCATTAAATGTAGACCATTTTACTTGCCCAGGAAGCTGAATGGGGTCAGTGTAACAGTGGTGTGTATCCCACCCAGTGCTAATACCACTGAAGCTCTAAATAAACTATGCAATCACATGGGTGAGCTGCAGAGCAAATATCCTGACTTTGTACTTGTGGCAGATGGTGACTTTAATATAGCAGATCTGAAAGAAGTACTCCCACACTACCATTAGTATGTGGATGTTCCTACAATGGGGTGATAATATCCTGGACAAAGTCTACATAAAATTAAAGAAAGCTTATAAGGTAGTGCAACTTCCACAAATGGGAAACTCTGACCATTATGCCATCTTGCTATTACCAGCTTACAAACCTGCACTGGTTAGAGAGAAACCCACCAAGAAACAAATCAGGGTATGGCCCAAGGGGGCTATGGGGGCCCTCCAAGACTGTTTTGAAAGAACCAACTGGGATATGTTCAAGGAGGCAGCCACAGTGAATCAGCATCTGAACATTGATGAATATACTGAGGTAGTAATGGCATACATTTCAAACTGTGTTGATGGGGTAACAAATACCAACAGTATCACTATTAGAGCTAACCAGAAGACATGGCTCACCCCTAAGGTATATGAGCTTCTGAAGGAGAGAAAAGCAGCTTACAGGGCTAAGGACAAAGCAGCCTTAAGTGTAGCAAGAGGGAATCTGAGGAGGGGTATATAGGAGGCTAAGAGAGACTATGGCAGAAAGGTGAAGAGCCACTTTTCAAGACATGAAAGATGCAAGGAGACTATGGTAAGGCATACAGGAGGTCACTGACTACAAAATCAGGTCAGCACAGTGTGAGGACAGCATCAAATTCCTGAACAGTTTGAACATCTTATTTGATAGATTTGAGGAAAGCAACAACAGGTTGGCACTAAAGCTACCCACTGATGAGAATGATGCAGTACTCAGCCTCAGCACAGAGAAGGTAAGAAGAGAGCTTAGGAAAGTGAACCACAGGAAGGCTGCAGGCCCAGACAACATACTGGGCAAGGTGTTAAAAAGCTGTGCTGATCAACTATGCACAGTACTCAAGGAAATATTTAACACCTCTCTTGCCATGGCGAAAGTACCCTCATGCTACAAAGAAACTAACATCATCCCACTACCTAAGAAAACCACTCCCTCCAACCCTAATGACTACAGACCAGTCGATCTGACATCCACTGTTATGAAATGTTTTGAGTAGCTGATCAAAAAGCATCTTTTCATCATGCCTCCCTCCTGATTTTGACCCTCTGCAGTTTGCATACAGAGCTAATTGATCCATGGCTGATACCATATCAGTAGCACTACACATCTCTCTTGAGCATTTAGAGGGCAAAGACAACTCTGTGAGGATGCTGTTCATAGACTTCAGCTCTGCATTTAATACAGTTGTACCAATGCAGCTGATAGAAAAACTGGCACATTTGCGAATTAGTAAACATCTCTGTAACTGAATACTGGACTTCCTGTTTGTGAGACCACAGAGGGTGTGTTCAGGTAAGAGCACATCAAAGTGCATCATAATTAACACTGGGATTCCACAGGGATGTGTTCTCAGCCCACTGTTATTCACCATCCTGATCCACGACTGCTATGCTAAGCACAAGTTCAACCATATCATCAAATTTGCTGATGACACCACAGTCATGGGGCTCATTTCAAAGGAGGATGAAAGGGCATACAGAGAGGAGGTGACATCTCTGATCAGTTGGTGTGAGGGTAACAACCTTGACCTGAATGTAAGCAAGATCAAAGAGATTATCATTGACTTCAGGAAAAGGAGAACAAACTGCCCGGTGCTCAAGATCAATGCTGAGAGTGTGGCAAGGGTTAACAGTACAAAATTCCTGTCTGTACACATATCAGAGGATCTCTCGTGGTCAGGAAACACCAGCCACTGGTCAACAAAACACACCAATGCCTCCACTTTTTAAGAAGGCTCTCCACCTTCTACAAAGGTGCAATAGAGAGCATCCTCACCTGCAACTTCACAGTGTAGTTTAGAACCTGCACAGTTACAGAAAGAAAGGCGCTACAAAGAGTGGTGAGGGTTGCAGACAAGGTAATAGGTTCCGGTCTTCCATCGATACAACATATTTATTCTGCAAGAAGCATCTGAAAAGCCATCAAAATAATACAGAACAACATGCATCCTGCACATGGACTGTTTAAAGCATCTGGCATCAGGCAGGAGATATCACAGCATCCGTTGCAGGACTACAAGATTCAGTAACAGTTTCTACCCTACAGTGATTAGACTTCTGAACTCTAGCATTAGTCTTAGGGGTCTGGATACATAAGCCAATTTTTATTTATTCGTGCAATATATACTTACATATATTCCAAGTAAGTGCAATATTTATTTATTATATCGTTTGTCAGTATTATTTAACTCACTCAAGTGTAATATTAGGCAAATAACTTAGGCATTTCAAACATTGTTTTGTTTTACTTTAAATAAGGGTAGTTAATTTAACTCAGGGGAAGGTATTCTTTTCGTATATGAGTGTTGGTAAATGTCTCTGCTCTTTCTTGCATGTACTGGGAGTAGTACTGTATTTGTTAGTTATGTTTATGTCTTTACTTGTATGCGTTGTTTCACTTTCCTTTGTAATCTCAAGAATTGAGCTGATGCATGAAATTCCATTTAGGCTACACGTGTGTAGTTCTAATTGGCAATAAAGTTTACTTTGACTTTGACTTTGATATTGTGCCCAGAAATGCACTTAGGAAAGAAAAAATAAAGACAACGTGAGTTAGAGGCAGGGTATACTTGACACCAGGAATACTATAAATAGTATTCTTTAAAGACATTTAAATCCATAAAAACCTTGCACCATCCTATCTCCCATAGAAGATATTAGCTCTTTGCACCACCACTAGATACTAGAGATAGTGGGAAATAAACAACTAACACTGGAAAAATAAATAAATAAAGTAGCAAAGAGGCTTTAAGCATTGGCACAAAAATATCATTTGGATATCTATAGCAGATACTACATTATAGATCAGGCAGAAATAATTTCTAAGTAACATACTGGAAACAACACAAAATAATGACAGTTTCTTAAGTCTTTCTGAATACTGCATTATCCAACCCTATGATTTTTCAAGTAAGCAGTCATATCTTTCAGGTGGCTTTTTTGAAGGTGCCGAGAACTATATATTTTCTTTGAGGTGGATGTCAAGTGGACAGATTCAGAAAGGAACTTGGCATGGAACACACCACAAAGAGCAGTTACTTCATGCCAAAGTTCAAAACCTAGAGCTCTGTTAGTCCTCATTCAGCATATCTTTATTTTGAGAACCAGAGCCTTACACCTTATTCCAAATGAAGATCAAAACCAAAGAGTAAAATAGTCAAGCAGACAAACCAATCAGTAAAAACTACAAGAAAAACCTAGCCAAGCTAAACTTTTCACTGTGTAATACCTTAAACTTGCTGTAATAGAAGCTCATGGTATATATGCAAATGACCACTTAAGAACATCAAGTGTTTCAGCTTTTTTCCTTTTTAAGTCTTTATGGATTCATTCAGGCCAATAAAGCCAAACCCCACTAGCTGTGGATATGCATGATTCAGCTGGGTTTATTCCAAAAGAGACATCAGCATGTGTCACTGAAAAACATCAGAGTTGTAAATTGGTAATTGTCACCAGTATACAAATCAGATGCAATGGCATAGTCTGTTGATTTCACTAGGTCTTTGTTGATAATGTAACAGCTCCACTTGTATATGAGACTTGATACCATAGACTGTAGGGAATCCAGATGGCCTGTAGTAATAAGTTCCACATGTAGGTGAGCTATACTGCACTGTCTGGAAGGAGAAATGCTGAAAACCAAGTGCATCTGTGTTTAGGTGTTGTGTGAGCTGTCAAACTTCAGAGAAAGTGGCTTGCAGAGAATCAGATAAAAATGGAACACATTCAAACATCTGCTTAAGATGCAGGCTAAGTAATGCTCTGTGTATATCAAAGTTTTTCTGCTTCCAAGACCACCTCAGGGAGCTGGGAACATTAGACTGATCTGCCACCCGATGAAGAAGAAACCAGGTAAACAGAAGGAAAATAGAGTTTTACTGGCTGTGGATTCCCACCCAAACAGTAGTTCAACCATAATTGTTTCCCTTCACTTTATTACAGGTTCCACTATAGCCATGAAGAACCACTTGTCCCCAGTGACCTTGCAAAAGACCATACAGGAAATACAAAAAAAATTAATATGACAATCTTGACCTCTATGGAAAAAGTTGACACCAAACTATCTGATATCAAACAACAAACAATCACCTCCTACTCCAACCAGCTATTCTATGGATACAGAAATAAGAGATGTTAAGTAAAGACTGTGATCTGCAGAGTCCAAATGGAGCAAATCATGTTAATACTAAATGTTCATTCAAGCATGGTATATTTTTAGCATTTCAATGCAATTGCCAGTGGACTTCCTTTCACTCAAGCCTTTTGTTTAAGTCCATCCATCCATAACCCACTTTTTCCCCATATTAGCATATCATGCCAGGGTGTCACATCAGTAGTGACCATCACCTAGAGCCAATGTTCATACCACCAGGTGGATAACCCTGCCATGGACCTCTTTTAATTAAATCCCACCCTTGAATATTAGATTGAATGAACGTGTTAGTACTAAATTCCTGTCACATTGCATGAAAGTTCTAGAGCGGGGGTTTGATAAACGGATGCACAGAGTAGTAGAAGGCAAGATGGGAGATGAGCAATTTGGATTCAGATCAGGATGCAGCACAACTGACCTGATGTTTGCAGTGTGACAGATAGTTGAGAAGAAGCTAGAGATGAAGAAAGAGTCACTGGGCATTCCTAGACTTTGAGAAAGCATATGACAAGGTCCCAAGAAAGCTGATTTGGGCAGCACTGCGGTGGTTTGAAGTCTCAGAAACATTGGTAGAATTAGTGCAGACTATGCACAAGGACCCAATTAGTCAAGTATGAACAGTGTTCGGCCTCAGAGGGAGTTCCCAGTGGGAGTGGGTGTGCATCAGGGTTCAGCTTTGAGCCCACTGCTGTTCATACTGGTGATGGACTACATTAGCAAACATGTTGGAGAGGACAGATCAGCAAAGCTGCTGTATGCAGATGATGTGGCATTACAGGAAGACACTGAGCAAGAACTTCAGCAAAGGATGGGGGAATGGAATGCAAAACTGAAGGCATATGGAATAAAACTAAGCACAGGTAAGACAGTGGTAATGACAGCAAATTGGGGAAATCAGAAGAAGCTGAGAATAGAGATAGAAGGGAAGATAGTGGAACAAGTAAACAGCTTCAAGTATCTGGGAGGGGTGATTGAGGAGTAGGGAAGTCTGAATGAAGAGGTCAAAGCTAGAATCAGAGGGGCTGCAGCCAACTGGCATAGAGTATCAGGTGTAGTCTATGACAGAAGAATGCCAAAGAAGCTGAAATGTATGGTGTACAAGACAGTGGTGTGACCAGTATTACTGTATGGTACAGAAACCTGGGCAGTAAAGGCAGAGCAGAATTGGAAGCTAGAGATGAAGGAAATGAACTGCCTGAGAAGGGTGATAGGATGCACACTGTGGGACAGACATAAAAATGAGGACATAAGGGCAGAAGCCAAAGTAGCTCCAGTTGCAGAAAAGATCAAAGAGAACAGATTACAGTGGTACGGACACGTGCAGAAAAGCAGAAGACAATCTGGTGAAGAAGATTTGGGACAGGCTGGAAGAATGTAGGAGGAAACAGGGGCCTCCAGCAAAGACGTGGATGGACTGTGTGAGAGAAGATCTGCAACATGCAGGCATAAGTGTCAGGGAAGCCAGGAATGTGGCATTGAATCAAAAGAGATGGTGCTAGTTAACACGATCCCATGTAGAAAATGGGAAAAAGGGGGTTGATGATGATAATCTTAATAGTAAATGTTTGTTGTAAGTAGAATCAGTTTAAGTAATTTATATATATATGTGTGTGTGTGTGTGTGTGTGTGTGTGTGTGTGTGTGTGTGTGTGTGTGTGTGTGTGTGTGTGTGTATGTGCATATATATATATATATATATATATATATATATATATATATATATATGGGTCTACTTTGTTTGATAGAAAACAAATTTCACTGAAACTCATTTCGTTGAAGCCTCACTTCACTGAAAACTCATTTGACTGAAACTCATTTAATCTAAACAGGTATATGCCATGCTCCCCACTGTAGTGCGATCCTGCTGTTAGTATATATAGTAAAGGGGGGTGTTTTGGGGAGTGTGGGGGGGCGTAGCCACCACCTATTTTAAATGTTGTAAACTATAGACATGGATTCTTACAAGTCAAATGAATAATTCTTTTGCAGAAAATAATATATATATAAACTATGGGGGGAGCTATGGCCCCCCCAAACTATATATACTTACTCCAGGATTGCACTACAGTGAGGAACAGGGCATATACCTGTTTAGACAAAATGAGTTTCAGTCAAATGTGTTTTCAGTGAAGTGAGTGTTCAGTGAATTTTCCTCAGGGAATTAATTTTCAGTGAAATGAGGCTTCGATGAAATGAGTTTCAGTGAAATGTGTTTTCTATCAAACAAAGTAGACCTATATATATATATATATATATATATATATATATATATATATATATATATATATATGTATATATATATATATATATATATATATATATATATATGCACACACACACACACACACACACACACACATATATATATATATATATATATATATATATATATATATATATATATCTATATACAGGCATATGTAAAAATTAGAGACTTTTACGTTACTTATTTTTTTATTTATTTCTTTTATGAACAAGATTTTAAGAAGACGTGACATGATGTAATTTCTGAGGAAGTATGTTTAAAGGTTTTAGACAAAAGAGCTGAACAGTATTATATTTTTGATGGTTTAAGCCTGTCTGTTTTTGTTTGAAACCTTGTAATCTGCCTATGCTACATCTGAAGCATCTGAATTCTGCAGAGACTTGTGATAGTTAGACTCCAGTATTCTCTTGAGAGCAGTAGGAATAAGACTAACTGTAGTAACAGTTATGTTGCCAACTATCTTTTAAAATCCTTTCTTTTTATCTTCCCTGTGCACTCAGTACCTTAATTGTATATTTAATTGTTCTTTCTATGCATTTGCCCAGTGGCGGCTCGTGGCATCAGACTGCAGGACTGCAGCCACCCCAGCTGTGTGAAGAAAAAAGAAAAGCACAAGCACAACTTCTAACATAAAATATTTTTCAAATAAAGAAAACTGGCTGTAAAACAAGTCCCAGAACTTGAACTGCGCATGCTCGTTGCTCGGCGAGTTCCAGGGGTGTTTTTTTTCTGCCTGATGGACAATCTCAGTCTGCTGTCAAGGCAGTCCGGTCTATGGGGAGTTTTGCATCAGTTTGTGATGCCCAAAAGTCTGTGCTGTAACCGCACAGTAAAGTGGAAGGGAGGCGGACTGCCACATCCGCAAACACATAAGTGATGTGAATGGCAGGGTAACTACTGATTGGTTCTCACTCTCTTTCTGAAAAAGAGAGCAAGAAACAATCAGTATTATCAGGCAGTGTGTAGGACAAGACAGGTACTTTTGCCTTTTGCTCTTGTAGCTACCATACGTATGCATGGATACATTAGTGCCACTGCTGCCTAGCCTAGTGCTAATATTTATAATTTATCCTATCTGATTTTCTTGTGATAGTTAGACTCCAGTATTCTCTTGAGAGCAGTAGGAATAAGACTAACTGTAGTAACAGTTATGTTACCAACTATCTGTTAAAATCCTTTCTTTTTATCTTCCCTGTGCACTCAGTACCTTAATTAGACTAAAGCCCTTTCTTACTGCTACTACCCGAGTGTCTCTTGCCCAAACCCACCTCATCTCCACACTATTGTATGCCTCTCCATCATTTATCAACCTCTCTAAAGCTAACCTTCAAAAACTCAACACAGCGTACCATAGTATTGCCAGGTTTGCCACAGGTTCTGCATTCCGTACGCATCACTGTCTCAATCTAAAACAACTTAATTGGCTAGAACTTCAGAACATAATACTTCTACATCAATTAGTCATAACTTATAAAATTCTACATTACCCCTCCAATACACCCATACTTAATAACCTCATCACCCCATATAAAAATCTTACTTCCCTTCGCTCAGCCAGGAAGCTTCTAGTAACTACTCGCAAATCCCACAATAAAGCAGGTGACTCCTTATTTGCCAATACTGTAGGATCATATTGGAATAAACTCCCCATAGACCTGACAACCCTAAGCTCACCTCACCTTTTCAAAAAACAAATAAGAAACCATTTACAAACCCACTGGCTATGCCCATGCGCTAATCCTGACTGAGCTCAGCAATGATTTCACCTCTTTCCAGTCCCCCCCTTCACTTCTACTGGTTGTTTCTCTACCCTTAATTATGCCTCTACTGACCCACTTTCAGAATTTCTTTTCTCTTTTTCCTTACTCTTCCTACTTCCTCCATCTACATGCTATATCACTTCATCTTGTCATCTGTTCTTTTCCTACCTTTCTACAGATCTCTTCTATGTTTATCCCCTTCCTTATACTAGTGCCCTGGCACAACTTATTCTATTCTAAATTGTAAATAGTGTAATTCATATCTGACTCTCCATATGTCAATCTATTACCAATCTTCTGCATTTACTAGCAGTCTTACTCTAGCAATCATTCAAAAGAAGGTTGCCTCTCAGTTTTTATTTTCCTGTTATAATCCCTCAGCATTTCACTAAACTACATAACAATTGTTCCTTTATTTGCTATTATGTTTATATAATTTGCTTGTTTTGGACTTTGCTTTGATATTTGTTATTTGATTGTTTGTTCTTTTTATTGTAAATAACTAGTATGTTAATGGAGCTTTTCTCCTCGGGCCTCTGCTGAAAATGGACATATATCCAGCCAGACTAGCCCGGTTAACAAATGTAAAATAAAATAAAATAAAATTCTTTGGGTTGGGTCAGGTGCTTTGCTTGTGTGCAAGTTCGGACAGGAAAGATTCTGGAGTGGATTCCGGAGGTCAAGCACTACCAGCCAGCAGCCAGCTAACTTAATAAAAAAAAAAAAAGCCTACTCGTGAGTAGTGAGTGACAGAAACAGACTGACAAACTCAATCGCTCATTTCTTCATTTTTTTGAGGTAAGTGTGTCTGTGCCAAGTTCTTAGGTTCATAGGTTCATACTAGGCTATCTGCCCTAGGGCATTTATAAGCCTAGCCAGAGTGTGTTTGGCTTTCACCACCCATTTTAAATTAATTTTGCTATGCCCTTTTTCGAGGTTAGTATACTGTGCCTCTGTCTAACAGTGACACAGAAGTGATACCCGGGGTAAACCTACGATCTCCCATCCACTCATCAAGATTCCTCCTGAAGAGAGTCAATGAGGAACTCTGCCTAACCTGGACTGGGATTTTATTCCAGAGTGAAGGGAGCCTCTGGGTTATGAATCTGTCCCTCCAGCATGTCCTATTTATTTCAGTGCTGAGGTTCAAGTCTCTCAAGCGCGTAGCTCGATGGGATTTGGATTTTCTGAGGTGCAGCATGTCCATTAATTCCGGGTTGGACATGGCCTTATACGTCAGGCACAGATCGCCTCTGAGCAGGCAATAGGCCACTGAGTAGAGCTGGAGTTTCTTTAACTGGGCAGCATATGACATCTGTTTGAGCCCTATGATCCTCTTGGTGAGGTACTTTTGGGGTCTTTCCAGTTGCTGCAGGTGTCTGCTAAGGTACATCCCAAAAGGGGCATTGTACTCAATTATGGGCCTGATGAGGGATGAGTAAAGAGGCACGATGACCTCCCCTGATCTAGATGTGAATCCCTTCATGATTAGGTGGGCTATATAAAATGTTTTTCTAACCACTTTGGCCACGTGGTTGTCAAATGAGAGATTGCTATCAACTTGGGTCCCCAGGTCCCTAATTACTTCTTTTGTACTTAATGGATTACCACCTATGTGGTAATTTGTGGGCACTTTGTTTTTGCCAAAGGGGATAACTATACACTTTTTGGCGTTTAGCTTGAGGCCATGGCTCTGGCACCAGTTGTCTGTTTCTATGAGGCCCTTTTGGAGGATGCTTGTGTTGGCTGGAGAGTCGATTATGGCGCCCAGTTTGCAGTCATCTGCGAACATAGTCATCTGTTGGCCTGTACCTCCGAGAAATATATACCGAACAAGAGAGGTCCCAGGACTGAGCCTTGGGGGATGCCACTTGTAACTGGTTTGGAGTCTGACATGGCTCCAGCAATTCTAACCATGTGGGTTCTGTCCTTGAGCCAGTTTGCAACCCATCTAGTGACATAGGGGTTTATATTTAAGCTGGTGAGCTTATCTATAATGCCCAAGTGGGGTATTGTATCAAAGGCTTTTGCGAGGTTCAGGTAGGCTGTGTGGACCACCTTCCTCTTGTCAATGGCCTTGGTGACTGTTTCAAAGAAATCAACCAGGTTTAAGAGGCAGGATCTGCCCTTAACAAAGCCGAACTGGGTAGGATCCAGTGTCTGTAGGTCCCCACTATCTTTATTTATGAGGTCCATGATGATCCTTTCCATAGCTTTGCAGACCAAACTAGTCAGGCTTATGGGGCGATAGTTTCCAGGATTCGTTGAGGCACCACCTTTGTGGAGATGGTCCACTGCTGCTGTACGCCACTCTTTGGGTACATATCCTGTAGTAAGGCTGAGATTGAACAGTAGTTTTATGTTTGGGTTTAGCTCTTCTTGGAGTTCATGTAGGATGCAGCCCGGGACACCGTCTGGTCCCATTGATGCTGTGTTTTTTGCTTTGGAGAGGGCAGCTCTTACCTGAGCATCTGAGATGTCAGGGGGGCAGCACTCTGCTGGGATAAATATTTGCCCTTTTGGTGGGGAGGGGAGGAGAAGTTTGCGCTGAACCTGTCAGCTAGGATGTTGGCAATGTCTGTGGGTTCGGTGTATTTTTTGTCATTTTGGACTAATTCTGAGCATATCTGGGAATTCCCACCCAGGTTCCTAACATAACTAAAGAAAGCCTTGTGATTATCCTTAGTGTCCTGTGCAATATTTCTCTCAAAGCTGGCCTTAGACGATTTTATGAGTGCCCGTAGTTTTTTGCTAATACTGATCAGAGATGCTTTCCCTTTTTGGGATTTTGTTCTATCATGTAGTAGCTTCCTCCTTCTATTGTATAGTTTGTTTATGGCTGGGGTCCACCAGATAGGATGTCTGCCTTTGGAAGATTGGGTCTTGGTTTTATTTGGGATTGCATGATTCATGTATTCCTGAAGGTGTTCATAGAATGTGTTTATAAAGGATTCTGCGGTCTGGGCCATATTTTTCACAGGCTTGGGGGCTTTGAAGGATTCCACCTCGGTTTTGAGGAGTGTGAAATTTGCTTTAGAGAAGTTTTTCACTGTGGTTTTCAGGGCAGGAGGTGGAGTCGGGATGTGACTATCCAGTGAGATTAGTTTATGGTCTGATCTTACCAGTGAGGGATACACTTCTGGTCTGGAGCATAGAGTCCCCATGTTGGTGATGATCAGGTCCAGTATGTTTTCCCCTCTTGTGGGAGTGGTAACAAGTTGTTCCATAGCATTTGAGATTATAAATTCTAGGAACCTTTGGGCTAGGGTGTTGGAGCTAGAGTAATGCTCCCAGTCTATGTTTGGGTAGTTGAAGTCACCCAATATAATGGTGTTTGGAGAGACCTTCATATTTTCCAGTGTTCTCAGGAAGGCCGAGTGGGGTTCCTGGGTTTGGGAGGGTGGTCTGTAGCAGGCTATAAACTGGAAGGCAGTTTTACCCACTGTTAGTTGCACATGGATAGTCTCTGATGCTTCGTGCTGTGCTACCAATCTGGAGGTGTGGGTATCTTTGACGAATATTGATACTCCCCCTCCTTTTGTAGTATGGTCCAAGTTTTGGGGCCAAAAAGCATGGTATGAGGTATAACCTGGTAGTGCTGGGGTGCTCTCGGGAGCCTTGAACCAGGTTTCTTTTACTGCACAGATATCGATGTTCTCCATGCTAAGGAGAGTTTCGAGTGCATGCATCTTGAGGTTTAGACTTCTGGCATTGAGTAGCATTACTCTTAGTTTCTTATCCCTTGTGATACCTATGGAGGTGGGTTTGTCTTTTGAGCCTTGCCTAAAAAAGGCACTATGGGGGTAGCAAGAGCCTTTGCTAATATCTGAAAGCCCAGGGGTGACAGGTGCAAGCCATCCCTAGCGAAGCATCATGGCTTGTCGAGCATGTCATCCCAGGCTGACAGGCATTGGATCCTCTTTGAATGACACCAATACTTAAGCCAATTGTTGAAATTGATCATCTTGTCTTCATAATGTGGCATCATTCTTGGTGAGGGTAAGATGCTACTCAAGGTCAGGGTCATACCGGCCTGGCCTACATGCTCAGAGAGCTCCTCTATGTCTCTTTTCATGTAGTCCAGGGAGGTACGTCTCAGGTCATTCACGCCAGCATGGACAATGACTGAGTCATATTTGTACTTGCTTTGGAGTGACCTGAGTGCTTGTGTTATGTGGTGGATCCTAGCACCCAACAGGCAGCTCACCGTGACCTTCTCCTTGTTCAGCCTAGTGAGCGGGACGTCAGTGTGCCTGATGATAGTCACCTATTACAAGTGTATTAGGTGTGTTGTTTAGCCTTAAGGGCTGTGACTGTTCGGCACACTGGCTTTGTGAGCTATGTGTTGCACGAGTTTTGTTTTGGGGTAGCGGTTGCTTGGGTGTCTGCTTTGGAGGTCTCTGCTGCTTAGGCAGATTTTTATTTAGAGCCTCCGAGTATGTTTTTGTGTGTTTATGTGTTTGGTTTGCTATCGTGGTAGGTCTATGTGAGATTGGAATTGTAGTGAGTGTGGTTTCCTTCTCCTCCTGACTGGTTTCGCCAGTACTGAGTTGAGAGAGCTTAGCTTCCAGTATGGCTATATGGTTGCATCTCTCACATGTTTTGGAATTTGTTGGGAGGAGGAGAGGGTTGTCTGTGTACATGAGGCAGTTGTAACATTGCCTCAAGATTCCCAGATTCACCAGCTGGACCAGAGAGGAGATTGACAACTGACTTTGGACATGCTAGAATAGTATTGGGAATTCCTTTATAATTGAAAAAAAGGGCCAGTGGGGAACAAGGTACTCAAGGGGAGTTTGTGAGGGTGTAGTGCTTTTAATATTTTAGTGCTGACATATAATTGCTTTAGTGAGCAAGTGCCAGGTAACTTAAATGCAATGTGTTTCAGGTAACTTAAATGCAAAAATGACAAGCAGTAACTTTCTTTCAAGTGAAACAAGGACATAAGTACAGTAAGCAATGCAGATATCACTAGGGATCCACAGAAGCACTGAAAAGCCACATTTTAGGTGGAATTAGCGTTTCAGGGAAATAACAAGCAAACAAACGAGCAGCATACAAATAAAGCTAGATTCAGCAGGATGTAAGCTACCTGTCCTGCCACCACAGTGCAGACCACAAACCTTCCTAATGTAAAACAACTGGTCTGAAGCCCAAGTGCTTAATCCAAAAGACTTAGAATGATAGCTACACTTTAATCAAGTTACTACCAAGCAGTAATAAATACAATTGAATACTTTAAAGAATGCCTGGATTAGTGCTCAGGTTATACAAACAAAGCTAGATTCAGCAGGCCTGGATCTAGTCTATACTACAGCAAACAAGGTGTACCAATTTCAGTAAGAAGCAGTTTAGATATGCAGGCACTATAAGACTTTAACCAGAAATTCCCAGCTAGAAGGGCAGAGTCCAGCCTCTCCTCCCACAAGAGTGCAGACCACGAACCCTTTTAATGTAAAATAACTGGCCTGAAGCCCAAGTCCTTAAAACAGAATTAATACACTTTTAGAATAACAGACACTGAGCCCTCAATCAGCAGTTCCCAACTTAGAAGGATGTAAGCTACCTGTCCTGCCACCACAGTGCAGACCACAAACCTTTCTAATGTAAAACAACTGGTCTGAAGCCCAAGTGCTTAAACTAAAAGGCTTAGAATGAGTTACACCAAGCAGTAATAAATACAATTGAGTACTTTTAAGATGACGCAAAAGCAAAATAAAGTAGGAAGAAACACAAATACAGTAAAAGCAGATTTTTTTTTTTTGAGTGAGCAAATGAGATGAGCCCAGGAGTTACAGGACAGAAACAAGTGCAAATGCAGGCCTTCAAATCAGAAAGTTGAGAGAGATGGAAGACCGCCCAAACGGCCAATAACTACAAATTCTGGGCCAGAACCACTCCTTATGTGGTAGACAGGTTACCTAGTGCTTACCACTCCCACTGATAAGCTAGAAGGCTTCCCTCCAACACAGAAAGGCTTGGGGGCTCAGAAGCTTACAAATAGTCCTGGATACAGCAAATCTGTATCTGGAACACTAATTACTGGAAAGGTAGGAAAGGCTTACAATTTTTTTTTTTTTTTTCAGAAAAGTAGCAAAAACAGTAGTAAAAACAATTCACATGCAGTGCAAGCTGGCACACTTGAGTATGTAGCAATATTAGTCCACACACAGTTTGAAAAAATTTAATTAAATTAAAAAGGACTAAAAGCAAGTGCAGAAAGGGTTTATTAGGTAGAATGCGGTAAAGAGATGGGACTGGGGGAGTGTGCTAGATCAAATCTACAGTGGGGCAGGCACTGCAAAAGCCACCAAATTTAAACTACTACCAGAACAGGGAGGGGGTGGGGTGGAGAAAAGTTTCAACAGAGATGTATCTTTGTACTGTCTTTCTTTAAGCAAACGAATGGTTCAGGTTTTGACTATATAAAGATTCCTAAGTTAATGACTTATAGTGTGTGCTGTTAATTATTGAGTTTACACCCTGCCGTGGTAAGAAATGTGACCTACACATGCTTATATGAAATTACACTGTTATATCTGCATTACAGTGATACGACCATTCTCTGAGATATACTCATTTGCAATTAAAGGTACAGTAAAACAGAGTGGAAATAATGAGAACAAAAGAAGAGTTGGTTCTCATTATGAATGCAAGTGTGTGATTCACTGTTGTTTTAATGATGTCAAGTGGTTATGTACCCACCTGGCTTTCTCATGAATGTCAGTTTTTGTTAAGTACATTTTCAAATGGTAAGTTACTCTTTGACCATATTACCCACTCAGTGAGGCATATTTCCTTCCTTCTTTTGATAAGCTGGTTTGTACTTACAGCTCATTCCCTCTTGCATGAGTACAGTCATACTATGGAAGTTCAGTGATATCAGAACTGGATGCCTTGCAACACAGAAAAAAACAAGAAAACATTCCACATATTGTTCTTTGCTTGATTCTGCTGAAAATGTCCCAGTGTGACATTCATAAGCTCTGCCAATGTTATTTTAACTTTAAATACATTTTTGATTCTGTTATTCATTTCACATATCATCAGATCTGTCCCCAGTAACTAATTTATCAGGAACCTATGACCTGTTTTGTAAAATGGAATTCTGTCAGCTGAATTAGTGTGTCTGTATTGATTTAACTGGTTCAATTTTTACTGCATTATTGCAAAAGTTAAGTCTGGTGAGATAACTTACAGGAACACTGCATTCTGTGCAGCAAAGAAATATTGTACATTAGCTGACCTGGTATTATAAAATAATCAAATGAGTTAGCCTAGTACTAATCTATGAACCTATGAGTATATTATTCTGGGTTAGTCAGTCTTAGTCTGCTAATATGAAATGCATTCTGCTCTGCATTGAAGACTTGATTGTTTGTGGAAATATACTTGGGTACAACCACAATAAGTATTCTATGCATATAAATGTTTATTTTAAAAAAATGCTGGCATTTGGGATTAAACTACCTTTACAGCTATGACTATTCAGTATGTTCTGTTTTTGTTCTGAAAGCTGGCAGGGAGGACACTGGGAGTGAGGATTCTTTCTTTTTAAGTATCAGCAGCCATTGTTCAAGTGTACCGTGTATTGTTTGGGAGTAATCATGTACAGTAGTAGCCTATTTCTTTGTACCATGTGATTTTCTTTCTATTCCTGGAATAAATTTTAGGTATTTTTTATGGTCTAAGTTGAAAGACGTGACAAGTGTAGAGATATTGCTGCTTTTACCCACATCTGACAAGCCAGCTCATAAAGGTTGCCTGGATCAAATTGGCACAGATTAAGTATAATTAAGTGACAGTAACTGAGATCAGCCCTTCTGCCCTGGTCTGAAAGCAGCATTCCAAGCCATGTTACTAGTAGGCAATCTATGATCCAATAGTTACTAGTGATTTTCTGTTTAATGGTGCAGTCTCACATGGAAAGCAGCCATTGGAGCAGAAATGTGCTACCATACAGATAAGGCAGTTGAAATACAATTTAATTCTTAAATGTGGGTTTTTCAACCTTCTTAGGTTGTATATAGCTCTCAACCTTCCATCTCCAAAAATGTGTAACCCCTACTACTTCTCGCACTCAGGAACCAATGGACAAAATGTAGAGCACTTTATTTATACGTACATGCAACTTCCGCTAGAAAGCTCACAATTTGGTTACATCATATCTGCGTCTGTTTTTTGTGTCTGTGAGTGTGTAGTGTGTACTGATTTTCTCATCACATTTTTGGTCCATTTTTCATAAAATTGTGGTTTTCTGGCAAATTAGTGGCAAATTATTAAAGATTGAAGTTAGAAAATAATGACAGACATTTCAGCTTCAGATTTCACACCCTTCAGAAAATTCATACTAATGCAAGACCTACTATTTTATTAACTTTCTAAGTTTGTAAGAGTAATATTTAAAAAATGCCCTTATTTTTGGGTTTTTGTCCCACTTTTATTTATGGTTTCATCCAGATTTCTTGCTCTGAGGTTGAGAGTATGATAAATGTGTCAGGGTCATCACCATCAGCCAGAGACATTGCAAATTGTGACATACTTGTTGTACCCCGCTCCCCCATGTAGTGACTTTGGATGATCCAAGCAAGGCAAGGAGCAGTTATGCAGTTTAAGTGTGCAGATAGAGTATATACCCATCTAAGGTAGACACAAGTACAATCATGGCTTTTCATCTGTCCTTGATATTACAGAATGTTCTGGTTTTCTGTCATAGTTTTATAATGTACTGTAATTATTCAGAAAATGCATGTTGGCTGCATGTTACTTGGTACTTTTTATAAAACTGAATATAAATTATAATTAGAACTGCAGTGCAAGGAGATTAGGAGAACTAAGAAGTGGAGTTGTTTGAGTTTGAGCGCTGCTTGTTTTTTTATATTTGATTTTGACTGGCATTGCAGTAATATATTTAAATTTTTTTTTTTTCATGCCTCAACCTTTTCTGTTTCCATCTAGATATTAAGTAAGCTGTCATGTGGCCAATGCGCTGAAATAATTTTTTCTTCACTTCATTTTGTCTTGATTTGACTCTCATAATGACGGTTTGGCACCCAGGGCAGCGTTTTTAATTAAAGTCCCAGTTTTTTGCATTTTTAGCATAGTTCTACCCCTTTCTAGTTGGCTCCACCCATTCCACTGTCTCCTGCAGCCCCCCCCCTTTGATTTGAAGTCACCAGCCGCCACTGCATTTGCCTAATTTTTTTCATTCATAAATTCATAGGTACTGGCTAGGCATGCAGTCGTTGAGACGTCTACCCCAATTTCCCAATTACCCTAATGCACTATGTCGTTGATTGACTTGCTCAGAGTCACATATTAAACAAATGGAGACAAATGAGATTCAACTTCTGGACAACAGAAAGCAGCTTCTTAACAATTCATAGCCTTAATCCTCCGCACTAAATGCCAGACCAAAGCAAAGTATTTGTATTTGCAGATCATTCTACTATAACTGAATATATTGACTGGATCCTTGGATGGCTGTACTGTAATTGAAGCTTTGATGCCAGATTGGTCTGGCTGGTGGGAGTGTGTGTAACTGAAATCAGGCAAGAGGTGCAGGCACTGGTATCAGTAGCACCTCCTGGGAAACATTGTTGACAATTAGTTTTGTTTAAGTCTCAGTTACTGCTGGTAAGATTGCAGAAGAAGACACTGGATTCATGCCTAGTTGGATGAAACCCCAGGGAGGCAATGCTTATTGCACTGCTCTGTAACTCTATATTGTAAAGCTTATTTAGGTGTGGCATCAGAGGCAGCAATTCATATTTACCACACAGTCTCAGGAACAATAGCCCAGTCATGTATTATATGGTGGTCAGTGGTGCAGATCATGAGAGCATAAATTCTTGATCATCACACATAAATTGTTGCCAGCAATGCAGATTTAAGTCCTGTACTCATGATACATTATAGGTTATTTGGGGCCAACAGTGTGGGATTTAAAGCCTGTATTCTTACATCCTTGCACCTCTAAAAAGGCTACAGAATGCAGTTTTGTATTCCACAATGTAAAGTAGTACAGTGATCTCCTTAGAGGAACCAGATATGCTGGTTTGAATTATATGAGGAACACAATATGTCTTCCTGATTTTTGGTAAATACAAAGTTGTCAAAGTTTAAATTGTTATTTATCACTGACCCTAGATCTTTAATAAAACTCTCATTTTTTATGAGATGACCATTTATTTTGTAAGCACAATTTATGTTGTGATGCTAAATGTATTGATGTTAAAGCTGAAGTCATTATTATTGAACCATAGATTTATTTTTGCAGGTCCTCTTGAAGAACTTCATCTTTTATTGAAGTGATTATGGTACCAAGTGTATAGTCAACTCTATATTTTGTAGGTCCACTATCCACTTTTGCATCTGAGTAGAATAGTCCTAAATGAAGTGGCCCCAGTTACTGAGCCTTGCAAAACATGATTAGTAATATGTGTTGGGATAGTCAAGTAAACCCCACCTTAACTTGTGTCCTGTTGCTTAGCTAGTGTTTTACCACTAAATTGCAAATGAGCTGACATTTAATGATATTAATTTGTCAATTATACTGTTATGAGACATAGTGTCAAATGCTTAACAAGGACACAATAAGCATTATATCCTGTTATTCCTGCATTAAGTGCTACTGTTACCTCCAAAAAGAATGCTACAAGATATAGAAGGCAAGATCTTCCCTTATCAAAGTCATACGCTTCCACACCTAGCCTAAGTTTGTCCCCTGTGTCATTTTAAATAAGGTCCACCATGACTCTTTCCATTATTTTACATAACATGGCGGACAGTTTGATACCATTACAGCCTATCACCATAAGTCAGGATATGTCCATTTGCTAACGTGTTTTTTTTAACATGACTGATGAGTGCTCAGTAAGTTTTCCTAGATTCTGTGCAGGAAGTCCTCAGATCTGTAGTCTAGTCCTGTTGAACTTGAATTTTTCTAGAAGCACATTTGCTATTTCCTGTGGCTGGTTAATCACTTCAGTGTTTGTTGGTATCAGGTTACACACATTTTTTTTATTTCAGTTTTCTGATGTAATTAAATTAAATAATACCTTATTACTCCTTTAAATTTTTGAGGTGCAGCTAAGTTCATAGCTATATTTGGAAGATTTGATAAGAAAATTAAGTTGTTTCTATAGTTAACCTAAACATGTTCATGAGTTGGGTAATTTTTAAAAGCTAAGTATTATGTTTTCTGTTGCATACTTCATTGATCGTGGGAATTCCAAAAAAGTTTTCTTTTTGAATTTTCTTTATAATTTTCTCTTAATTGTGTTTGGTTATTACTGTAGAATTTGATAATATTATATGTTTCTCTGAAGATATGCTTAGGAAATATATTTTGGTCTCTGATGAGAGTATCCCAATCGGTTTGCATACGTATGTCATTTATTGCATCACAATTTCCATTAGTAATGTCTATGAAGGGTTATTTATTATGAACAAGCTTGAACTCATAGACTAAACATGATGGTATCATGACCTCTATTAATTACAGTGGGTTTAGCTATGTATGTATGTTTAGCAGAAAGATTGTATATTTGTTGGTATGATAGTTGAGCTATTGCCACCTATAGCTGGACTTCATGCTGTTTGTTCCAAACTGTTTTGATTAACGTTGTCAACTAATATTTGGGATTGTTTATTTCATTTTGAGTAAGTTAAACAGTCTATGTTTTAATGGTTATATGCCTGATAAGGAGTTTTTTTTTTCAATGATTTTTGTTTTCTGGGATTTAGTTAAGATTTCCTATTGGCAGCTCCCACAAAGAACCCTTGATTTATTTTCCTTAACTGAAATAAACATGTTACAGTGGATACAAAAAGGGTACACACCCCTGTTAAAATGCCAGATTTTTGTGATATAAAAAAGAGACCACAATAAATCATTTCAAAACTTTTCCCACCTTTAATGTGACCTATAACCTGTACAATTCAATTGCAAAACAAATCCGTTAGGGGAAAAAATATAAAAAATAAAAAATGTACAATAAGTTGTTTGCATAAGTGTGCACACCCTTAAATGAATACTTTGTTAAAGCACCTTTTGATTTAATTACAGCATATGTTCATAGGTTCATAGGATGATACTAGGCTACTGGCCCGGAGGCCCTTATAAGCTGGCCAAGAATTTTGCCTATGTTCCCTCAAAGTCAGCACCTGTTTCCCCTGTCCAGCAGGGACACAGGTGGGAGTTCAGGGGTATATTTTCTGTTTCTCATCCAGTCGTCCAGGCTCCTCTTAAAGAGGGCTAGTGAGGTACTCTGCTTGACATGGAGAGGGAGTCTGTTCCACAGATGGGGAAGTCTTTGGGACACAAATCTATCCCATCAACAAGTTCTATTAATGTCGCAGACCAGGTTAAGTCCATGCGTGCAGGTTGCACATTCAGTCTTCTTGGGAAGGAGTCTATCAGCATGGCACATCTTGACTTGGCAATATTTGCCCACTCTTCCTTGCAAAAGCCCTCCAAATCTGTCAGATTGTGAGGGCATCTCTTGTGCACAGCCCTCTTCAGATCACCCTACAGATTTTCAGTTGGATTTAGGTCTTGGCTCTGGCTGGGCCATTCCAATACTTTAATTTTCTTCTGGTGAAGCCATTCTTTTGTTGATTTGAATGCATGCTTGGGGTCATTGTCATGTTGAAAGGTGAAATTCCACTTCATCTTCAGCTTTCTAGCAGATGCCTGAAGGTTTTGGACCAAAAGTGACTGGTATTTGGAACTGTTCATAATTCCCTCCAGCTTGACTAAAGCCCAGTTCCAGCTGAAGAAAAGCAATCCCAAAGCATGATACTGCTAACATCATGCTTCACCATGGGGATGGTGTTCTTTTGGTGATGCAAAGTATTGTTTTTGCGTCAAACGTACCTTTTGGAATTGTGGCCAGAAAGTTTAACCTTGGTCTTATCAGACCATAACACATTTTCTCACATGGTTTTTGGAGTTTTGTTGTATTGTTTTGCAAATTTTAGCTGGGTCTGGATGTTTTTCTGTGTAAGAAAAGGCTTCCATCTTGAACCCTACCCCATAGTCCAGATATATGGAGAATACAGGAGATTGTTGTCACATGTAGTACACAACCAGTACTTGCCAGAAATTCCTGCAGCTCTTTCAGTGTTGCTGTAGGTCTCTTGGCAGCCTCCCTGACCAGTTTTCATTTTGTCTTTTCATCAATTTTGGAGGGATGTGTTCCATGGTATATCCAATGCTGTGGAATTTTTTTTGTACCCTTCTCCTGACTGATATCTTTCAACAATGAGATCCCTTTGATGCTTTGTAAGCTCTCTGTGAACCATGGCTTTTGCTGTAGCAGACAGCTGAGTAGATGCCAGGAAAATTCTACTAGGATAGCTGAACTTTATTTGGGGTTAGTCAGAGTCTCATTAATTGATGGCAGGTGTGTACTCAAGAAGACAGAATGTATCAATTAAATCAAAAGGTACTTCAACAAATTATTAGTTTAAGGGTGTGCATACATGCAACCAGCTTATTGTACTTTTTTTTAATATTTTTCCCCTAACTGATTTGTTTGTTTTTCAATTGAATTGTACAAGTTTTAGGTCACATTAAAGGTGGGAAAAGTTTTGAAATGCTTTATTGTGGTCTCATTTTTTTATATCATAAAAAACTGGCATTTTAACAGGGGTGTGTACACTTTTTATATCAACTGTATTTCTCATCTCCTCCCACACTTCAGAAACAATTAATCCTTTAGGTCCACAGAAGGGAGCAAGAGGGTTTTCTTTTTTTTACCCAAACACAGAACTTATAAAACTTCAAGAAAATATTTAATGTAAAATAACTTTAGTAAAAGAAGAAAAAACATGAAATCAAAGTACATATTCAAGGTATAATAAAATAACAAATCAGAATTGCTAACAGGCAGCCCTCTAAGGCAGCATTTACAAATAATCCTTTATATATTTTCCATACTTTAAGACTTGCTGATTTAAAAATAGTTTCTGTTTGTAAATTCCTGCATACACTGTTGGAAGCTGCTGGTGTTCTGGCTGCAGTGTGATTCTCAAACAATCTGGAAATATATCCCTGATTGATAAGTATATTTCTTGGCATTTTAACCTTTCAGAGTTCTGCATTGTCCTAATGTTGCATGACTGGATTATTTTATATTTTTTCTGGCATTGTTTTCTGTTTCTCATCTGTCCTGAAACTGCATTGTTTTCTGTTTCTCATCTGTCTTGAAACTGCTCCCCCCCCTATTCCTGTGGTGAAGTTTATAAAACTGGTCTAACAGCTTTTGTGTTATCTGATTGATTCAAGGCTTGCTGATGTACAAATTATTTCTGTTTGTAAATTCCTGCATACACTGTTGGAAGCTCCTGGTGTTCTGGCTGCAGTGTGATTCTCAAACAATCTGGAAATATATCACAGATTGATAGGCATATTTCTTGGCATTTTAACCTTTCCAAGTTCTGCATTATTTTAATTTTGCCTGACTGAATTATTTTA
Organism: Protopterus annectens; assembly: GCF_019279795.1. Taxonomy (NCBI): domain Eukaryota; kingdom Metazoa; phylum Chordata; order Ceratodontiformes; family Protopteridae; genus Protopterus; species Protopterus annectens. The sequence continues at coordinate 333,183,133 of NC_056729.1, read as the reverse complement.
TATATATTCTGGCATTGTTTTCTATTTCTCCTCAGCCCTGAAACTGCACTGTTTTGTGTTTCTCATCTGTCCTGAAACTGCTTCCCCCCTTTTCCTGTGGTGAAGTTTATAAAACTGGTCTAACAGCTATTGTGTTATCTGATTGCTTCAAGGCTTGCAGATTTAAAAATAGTTTCTGTTTGTAAATTCCTGCATACACTGTTGGAAGCTACAAAAACAAAAGAACTCTGGAACGGTGCTGTTATGTATCCAAAAATTTTAATAAAACTCTGCCATAAAAAACATACAAACTTCTGAGAGGTAAGCGCTTTCGGGTGTTAACCCTTCATCAGACAAAGGTAAAATGGTGCAGAACACAATTTAAATAAGAATACAGCCAATGAACAATTAGTGAAATCAATTCAGTAAAAAACCTGCCTATTTTTTAAGGTGGGTTTAATAGGAACAACATCATTGAGCCCTGGATTCCTATGTGCCATAAACTCTAGGATCTTCCTTGACTCTATCTGTTCTGTGTAGTGTTTTATATCACCTCCCCTCTTGTTAAGCCTTACATTGACTATGGCCCTAAAAGTAAAACAATGTGTAGGATGTTCACTAATATGTCTGAACAAAGCATTATGTGTGTCCTTGTTTCTTATACTAGAAAGATGTTGCAATATTCTAACTTTGAACATATTATTTGTCTTGCCCACGTAAAAAACATGGGCAGGACTTACAATTAGCCAGATACACCATATCCTTAGTCCTGCAAGTGGCTTTAGCTTTCAACATATAGGTCCTATTAGTAACAGGATGTATAAAAGAGACATCTTGAGAGATATAAAGGCAGGCCTTGCATCTACCACAAGGCTTGCTGCCTACAGATAAAGCAGGGGTATGAGATAAACTAACATGTTCCCCACATAGAATGTCCTTTAGACTCTTATTCTTCCTATATCCAAATACTGGAGTCGGCCCTACTATGGCGTTGATTCTATCATCACTAGTAAGGGTGTTCCAGTTGTCCCTTATAATTCCAGTGATGTCTTTTATATCACTACTATAAGTGAACATAACCTTAAATCTAGCGTCCTGTTTCATTTCTCTTGAAGGTATAGCTAAGTCCCTAGCAGGCCTAGATAACCAGGGCTTATATTTATGACCCCTTTTATCTCTATGCTTCTCTATAACATCTTTGACCATGGTTTCATTATACCCCCTCTCTACAAAAAGATCCTTCAAACTCTCCAATTCATTGTTGAAACAAATATCATCCGTGCAGTTCCTAGATAACCTGGCTAGCTGTCCTTGTACTATGTTGGGAAAAGTGTATCGTGGATGCATACTATCAAAAGTTAAAAATGTATTTTTCCAACACCCCTTCCTATACAGACTGGTAGAAAAACCTTGTAAAGTCTGTGCTATTGTGACATCTAAGAAGTTTATCTCAGTATAAGATGTTACTTCCGTAAACTTAAAGAAATCTGTTGTGGAGTGTAGAAAATCAATAAATAATTTAAGGGAGATGGTACTACCATTCCACAAAATAAAAACATCATCCACAAAGCGTTTATAAAAGCCAATATATGGCTTCCATTCTCTATTGTTAAAAATGTACAAATTCTCCCAATAGGCTAGTACCAGGTTAGCATAGGTGTTTGCACAGGGTGTGCCCATGGCTACACCCTGTGCTTGCCTATATGTCTGTTCTAGACCCAAAAATACATTATTTTCCAAAACTAACCTAAGTATAGTTGTAACCTGTTTGATATAATGATCTAGGGCTCCATTTTCTCTCAACAATGTATCAATAGCCATTATGCCATAATCATTGTGTATAACCGTGAAAAGGCTCTGTACGTCCAATGTAACCATGAGATAATGTGAGTCATGAGGGGCCCTAACTAACCCTCCAAGTGCCTTCAAAAAATCTCCTGTGTCTGTTAATATGTTTTCCATTTTATTAACATATGGCCTAAGTGTGGTTTCTAACCATATAGAGGCATTTTCTGTGACCCTTTTTCTACCTGATACTATGGGTCGTATCGGGGGGTCTGTCAAAGATTTATGTATCTTAGGCAGGCCTTTGAAGAGTGGTATAACAACCCCTTCCATTCTAAGAAAATTGTATAACTCTTCACTTATGACCATGTCATCCAAGAGTTCTTCCAAGGTCTTGTGGACTTTCTCTATCATATGTTTCACCATTAAAGGGTTCATTAATCTATAGGTGCATGTGTCAGATAGTAACTGGCTTAGTTTGTTGTGATATACCAATGTATCCATCACAACTATGGCCCCTCCTTTATCAGCCATCTTAATGGTAATATCTCTATTATCACATAAATTTTGGAGGGCTTGTCTCTGTAATGCAGTTAAATTATAATATTTCTGAGTACTACCATTATGAAAGTATGCCATAAGGTCCCTTTCACAGGCATTAATAAACAGTTGTAAAGATGGTGTCAATGGAGGAACAAACGTGCTAGGCTGTCTAAGTGTGGAACTACTATTAACAACATTGTCAAACATATTTCTAAGAGCCACTCCCCTGCAAAAAAGCATGAGATCCATGACTACATCTTGATAATTGCAAGTCCTGCTCGGGACAAATGACAAACCCTTGTTCAACACATATAACTCCTCAGCATTCAAAACATATGAGGACAAATTATATACAATGTTATCATTGTCGCAGTTACCACAAGTAGTCACTCTAATGTTCTCCGCTTCTTGCGTGGGTCTCTGCCTTCGCTTAAGGAGCGTTTTCACGCCCCTGTCTTCTTTTTCATGGGTACTGGTAGAGTTTCCAAAAAATGTCGTTCTGCCGAAGGAATCTTGGGCCGTGCGCCCAAGCGTTCATCATTCACTGTTGTCGTGTTTGCAGAATCCACTGCGAATGGTGTCTCCGACGTAGTGGCATTATCCACCTGACGGGAAGCCATAGACTCATTCCTGTCTCTAACATCAAGGGACTGAACAATTGCTACTGCATTCTCGGAAACGTGTGCTGCGTCAGCTGCAGAAATCACGTGACCACGTGATTCAGACGTAGTTACATGCAAGCAAGTGGAGTTTGATGCCTCTGGATGTTCCGTATTACCATTAGAGTTATCAGAAATACTAGAAGTTGTAACAAAGGCTCTGTATGGCTGTTTGCTGGTGGTGACATTTCTGTTGGGCAAATCCCCCCTGGTTCTAGCCCAAACAAAAATCTCTCCATTGGAGAAATCAGTATAGTCTCTAGTAAGTTTGTTCATCTTGGTTGTTTTTAGTTTATTATCGCTATCACGTAGACAGCGGTAAACCTCTTCTAATTTCTGTGAGTAACCATTACCTATAAAGTCATTACACGATTGTTTTTAATTATATTTTTATAGTCTCTTCTGATTGACATCAACAATCATACAGAAGTTAGGGACACTCAGTGGATTTTCAAATTTAGTATCGATAGTCCGTTAGGACTTTACGGCAAAGTCCCCTTAAAACTTATATTAAAATAAAAAAAGTCTGAAACACAAGTAATGATCAACTTATATCTGTATAGATGTCTTGTTAATATATTCACTGTTTTTAACCATATTATTATAGTTCTTCTGATTTTATAGGTATAGCAGTTTTTACTGTTTTATTATATGTATAAGTCTGCATTTTTATGGTTGTGCATGTATTTTTGATGTACAACTATTATTACATGCTTTTTGTAAAATTCTATTTTTAAACATATAGACCTATGAAGCAGATATGCATTATTAATCTTTAAAGAACGTTTATGCTATTTAGTTGCATTGTTGAATGGTCATGAACATGGCGTTGTAGTTTGTTTTTAAGTAATTTTTATTAGACGTTCATGATGTATTATAGTTAATTAGATGGGCGTATTTTAAATCCTTGTCTTTGGTTTTGGCGCCTTTTCAAGTATATAAACTTGCTAGATACATAGTTTTTTGTAAAGGTCTGAAGAAGCTTAATAAGCGAAAGCGCTAACCTACATTATTAATAAATTTCTTTATAACCCTTCGTTTGGAAGATTGGATTATTTCAGCAACAAGTGGACTTTGTGTTTGGGTTCCAGTTTTATGCACCCCTTCATTGTCTTGCTCCTGTGTATTTTCTTATTACACAGTTTATGTTGTAACGCACCTGTTTCTTGTTTCAAGGTGGCTATCTCAGGTGCAAAAAATTTAATGAGGAGTTCCATATATTGAAAGCTAGTTTTTATGTTAATAAGTTGCCATCTTGCCAACAATGTAGGATAGCGATCTCCCTGCGTAGGCATACAGAGTACTCTCATGCCACGGGGTACAATACCATATGAAAGAAATGCTTCAAAATGAAAAGTTTGCCATAAGAGGCGTTGTAGCCTCCCCATTTTATAGTTGTAGTCCCTGAGGAGTTCCTCAAAATTTTTATCAACTGTTGCTGGTATAGAGTTACTCAAACCAGTGTCTTTCAAAGTCACAAAACCCATCTGTAACAGAGGGTTGTCCACAGGTAAAAGATTAGGAAAATTCCTACCATGGGAACGCTGTTGTAAACCATCATTGTCCATAATTCCACTAACAGAACGTTGCTCCACAGACATAACAGCTCAGCACCAATAAAGCACAAAACTGTAGTAAATCCAAAAAACAAATGCTTGGTGCTGATACCCCAACCAGAGAACAATGATTGAGAAGCTACAAAAACAAAAGAACTCTGGAACGGTGCTGTTATGTATCCAAAAAGTTTAATAAAACTCTGTCATAAAAAACATACAAACTTCTGAGAGGTAAGCGCTTTCGGGTGTTAACCCTTCATCAGACAAAGGTAAAATGGTGCAGAACACAATTTAAATAAGAATACAGCCAATGAACAATTAGTGAAATCAATTCAGTAAAAACCCGCCTATTTTTTAAGGTGGGTTTAATAGGAACAACATCATTGAGCCCTGGATTCCTATGTGCCATAAACTCTAGGATCTTCCGTGACTCTATCTGTTCTGTGTAGTGTTTTATATCACCTCCCCTCTTGTTAAGCCTTACATTGACTATGGCCCTAAAAGTAAAACAATGTGTAGGATGTTCACTAATATGTCTGAACAAAGCATTATGTGTGTCCTTGTTTCTTATACTAGAAAGATGTTGCAATATTCTAACTTTGAACATATTATTCGTCTTGCCCACGTAAAAACATGGGCAGGACTTACAATTAGCCAGATACACTATATCTTTAGTCCTGCAAGTGGCTTTAGCTTTCAACATATAGGTCCTATTAGTAACAGGATGTATAAAAGAGACATCTTGAGAGATATAAAGGCAGGCATTGCATCTACCACAAGGCTTGCTGCCTACAGATAAAGCAGGGGTATGAGATAAACTAACATGTTCCCCACATAGAATGTCCTTTAGACTCTTATTCTTCCTATATCCAAATACTGGAGTCGGCCCTACTATGCTGTTGATTCTATCATCACTAGTAAGGATGTTCCAGTTGTCCCTTATAATTCCAGTGATGTCTTTTATATCACTACTATAAGTGAACATAACCTTAAATCTAGCGTCCTGTTTCATTTCTCTTGAAGGTATAGCTAAGTCCCTAGCAGGCCTAGATAACCAGGGCTTATATTTATGACCCCTTTTATCTCTATGCTTCTCTATAACATCTTTGACCATGTGAATGATGAACGCTTGGGCGCACGGCCCAAGATTCCTTCGGCAGAACGACATTTTTTGGAAACTCTACCAGTACCCGTGAAAAAGAAGACGGGGCGTGGAAACGCTCCTTAAGCGAAGGCAGAGACCCGCACAAGAAGCGGAGAACATTAGAGTGACTACTTGTGGTAACTGCGACAATGATAACATTGTATATAATTTGTCCTCATATGTTTTGAATGCTGAGGAGTTATATGTGTTGAACAAGGGTTTGTCATTTGTCCCGAGCAGGACTTGCAATTATCAAGATGTAGTCATGGATCTCATGCTTTTTTGCAGGGGAGTGGCTCTTAGAAATATGTTTGGCAATGTTGTTAATAGTAGTTCCACACTTAGACAGCCTAGCACGTTTGTTCCTCCATTGACACCATCTTTACAACTGTTTATTAATGCCTGTGAAAGGGACCTTATGGCATACTTTCATAATGGTAGTACTCAGAAATATTATAATTTAACTGCATTACAGAGACAAGCCCTCCAAAATTTATGTGATAATAGAAATATTACCATTAAGGTGGCTGATAAAGGAGGGGCCATAGTTGTGATGGATACATTGGTATATCACAACAAACTAAGCCAGTTACTATCTGACACACGCACCTATAGATTAATGAACCCTTTAATGGTGAAACATATGATAGAGAAAGTCCACAAGACCTTGGAAGAACTCTTGGATGACATGGTCATAAGTGAAGAGTTATACAATTTTCTTAGAATGGAAGGGGTTGTTATACCACTCTTCAAAGGCCTGCCTAAGATACATAAATCTTTGACAGACCCCCCGATACGACCCATAGTATCAGGTAGAAAATGGGTCACAGAAAATGCCTCTATATGGTTAGAAACCACACTTAGGCCATATGTTAATAAAATGGAAAACATATTAACAGACACAGGAGATTTTTTGAAGGCACTTGGAGGGTTAGTTAGGGCCCCTCATGATTCACATTATCTCATGGTTACATTGGACGTACAGAGCCTTTTCACGGTTATACACAATGATTATGGCATAATGGCTATTGATACATTGTTGAGAGAAAATGGAGCCCTAGATCATTATATCAAACAGGTTACAACTATACTTAGGTTAGTTTTGGAAAATAATGTATTTTTGGGTCTAGAACAGACATATAGGCAAGCACAGGGTGTAGCCATGGGCACACCCTGTGCGAACACCTATGCTAACCTGGTACTAGCCTATTGGGAGAATTTGTACATTTTTAACAATAGAGAATGGAAGCCATATATTGGCTTTTATAAACGCTTTGTGGATGATGTTTTTATTTTGTGGAAGGGTGATACCATCTCCTTTAAATTATTTATTGATTTTCTACACTCCACAACAGATTTCTTTAAGTTTACGGAAGTAACATCTTATACTGAGATAAACTTCTTAGATGTCACAATAGCACAGACTTTACAAGGTTTTTCTACCAGTCTGTATAGGAAGGGGTGTTGGAAAAATACATTTTTAACTTTTGATAGTATGCATCCACGATACACTTTTCCCAACATAAGTACAAGGACAGCTAGCCAGGTTATCTAGGAACTGCATGGATGATATTTGTTTCAACAATGAATTGGAGAGTTTGAAGGATCTTTTTGTAGAGAGGGGGTATAATGAAACCATGGTCAATGATGTTATAGAGAAGCATAGAGATAAAAGGGGTCATAAATATAAGCCCTGGTTATCTAGGCCTGCTAGGGACTTAGCTATACCTTCAAGAGAAATGAAACAGGACGCTAGATTTAAGGTTATGTTCACTTATAGTAGTGATATAAAAGACATCACTGGAATTATAAGGGACAACTGGAACACCCTTACTAGTGATGATAGAATCAACACCATAGTAGGGCCGACTCCAGTATTTGGATATAGGAAGAATAAGAGTCTAAAGGACATTCTATGTGGGGAACATGTTAGTTTATCTCATACCCCTGTTTTATCTGTAGGCAGCAAGCCTTGTGGTAGATGCAAGGCCTGCCTTTATATCTCTCAAGATGTCTCTTTTATACATCCTGTTACTAATAGGACCTATATGTTGAAAGCTAAAGCCACTTGCAGGACTAAGGATATAGTGTATCTGGCTAATTGTAAGTCCTGCCCATGTTTTTACGTGGGCAAGACGAATAATATGTTCAAAGTTAGAATATTGCAACATCTTTCTAGTATAAGAAACAAGGACACACATAATGCTTTGTTCAGACATATTAGTGAACATCCTACACATTGTTTTACTTTTAGGGCCATAGTCAATGTAAGGCTTAACAAGAGGGGAGGTGATATAAAACACTACACAGAACAGATAGAGTCAGGGAAGATCCTAGAGTTTATGGCACATAGGAATCCAGGGCTCAATGATGTTGTTCCTATTAAACCCACCTTAAAAAATAGGCGTTTTTTTTTACTGAATTGATTTCACTAATTGTTCATTGGCTGTATTCTTATTTAAATTGTGTTCTGCACCATTTTACCTTTGTCTGATGAAGGGTTAACACCCGAAAGCGCTTACCTCTCAGAAGTTTGTATGTGTTTTTTATGGCAGAGTTTTATTAAAATGTTTGGATACATAACAGCACCGTTCCAGAGTTCTTTTGTTTTTGTGGCTTCTCAATCGTTGTTCTCTGGTTGGGGTATCAGCACCAAGCATTTGTTTTTTGGACTGTTGGAAGCTCCTGATGTTCTGGCTGCAGTGTGATTCTCAAACAATCTGGAAATATATCACTGATTGATAAGTATATTTCTTGGCATTTTAACCTTTCCGAGTTCTGCATTGTCTTAATTTTGCCTGACTGAATTATTTTATATATTTTCTGTTATTGTTTTCTGTTTCTCATCTGTCCTGAAACTGTTTCCCCCCTTCCCCCACCCTATTCCTGTGGTAGTGTTATAGTTGGTGGCTTTGCAGTTGCCCGCCCCTACTGTAAATTTGATCTATGACACCCCTCCCAGTCTGGTGTTCAATCTACTTAATACAGAGAGAACATTTGAGAAGGCCAACCCACTTAGGTTCTTAACATTGAATTTTTCTTCTGCTCCTTCTTCCTCTCTCCTTACACTTTACTAAAAAAATTGCACTTTATTTTGCTTTTGCCTCTTCTTAAAAGTACTCAATTGTATTTATTCTGCTCCATTTATTACTGCTTGGTAGTAGCCTGATTAAATTGCAACTGTTACTCTAAGCCTTTTGGTTTAAGCACTTGGGCTCCAGACCAGTTGTTTTACATTAAAAAGGTTTGTGGACTGCACTGTTGTGGCAGGACAGGTAGCTTACATCCTTCTAAGTTGGGAATTGCTGATTGAAGGTGCAGTATCTGTTATTCTAAAAGTGTATTAGTTCTGGTTAAAGCACTTGGGCTTCAGGCCAGTTATTTTTTATTAAGGAGGTTTGTGGTCTGCACTGTTGTGGGAGGAGATGCTAGATTCTGCCCTTCTGAGCTGGGAATTTCTGGTTAAAGGATTATTGTGCCTGCTTATTTGAACTGTTTCTTTCTGAAATTGGTGCGCCTTGGTTGCTATAGCATGACTAGATTCAAGCATTCTGAATCTAGTTTTGTTTTTATAACTTGAGCACGAATCCAGGCCATCTCTTTTGTAGAAGGTCCCCTGTACCCTAGTGGCAGGAGTGTGCAGTTAGAACTTGGCTGATTGAAGACTGCTGGAACAGGGCTCAGTTTTGAGCTTTTTTGCTGATTAATTGGGTAATTTGTTTAAATCAGTTTGCTCGTTTTCTGTTGTTATATAAAAAAATAGCACTTTATTCATCTGCTTTTACTGTATTTGTGTTTCTTCCTACTTTATTACTTTATTTTCCCTTTGCCGCTTGTTCTTAAAAGTACTTAACTGCATTTATTCTACTGCATTTATTACTGCTTGTTAGTAGCCTGATTAAATTGTAACTGTTATTCTAAGCCTTTGGTTGAAGCACTTGGACTTCAAACCAGTTGTTTTACATTAAGAAGGTGTGTGGTCTGCACTGTTGTGGCAGGACAGGTAGCTTACATCCTTCTAAGTTGGGAGTTGCTGATTGAAGGCTTAGTGTCTGTTATTCTAAAAGTGTATTAGTTCTGGTTTAAGCACTTGGGCTTTGGGCCAGTTATTTTACATTAAGCAGGTGTGGTCTGCACACTTTTGGGAGGAGAGGGTAGATTCTGCCCTTCTGAGCTGGGAGATTCTGATTAAAAGCTTATTGTGCTTGCTTATTATGCTTGTTTATTTGAAGTGTTCCTTTCTGAAATTGGTACACCTTGTTTGCTGTAGCATAGACTAAATTCAGACCTGCTGAATCTAGCTTTGTTTGTACAACTTGAGCACTAAGCCAGACCATCTTTGTTTGGAGAAGGTTCCCCTGCACCCTAGTGGCAGGAGTGTGCAGTCAGAACTTGTCTGATCAACGACTGCTGGAATGGGGCTCCATTTTTAGATATTTATTGGTTAATTGGTTAATTTGTTTAAATCAGTTTGCTCATTTGCCACTGTTATATTACAAAAAATATATATACAATTTATGCATCGCCGCTTAGCTAGGGTTAAACTATTCCCAGTGCCATAAAGTCTGCTCTTCAAATATTCCCTTAGAACGAGCCAGTTTTTTTAGTTTTAGCACTAAAATCAGCTTCTTTGAGCTCAGCACTTGTTCAGAACTTGTTGTAAGCACTAAATAAGCTACAAATTATTACAGCACTCATCTTTCCTCACTTGTCTAGAGGAAAAGAGTTTTTAGTACTTAATAAATAAGCACCTATCCAGGCATGTCTAAAGGGTCAGCTTCCGGTGTTTTCTCCTGTCTACCTGATTAATCTGGGCATCTTGGGGCAATGCAGCAATTGCCTTATGTACACAAACAACCCCCTCCTCCTACCACCTAACATTACAACCTGTGAGAGATGCACTTATATAGCCAAACTGGAAGCAAATCATTCTCTTCACCCAAGACTGGACTAAACAGCCAAGAGGAGAAGGTAAACACTTGCAAAACACCACACTCATCACATAGTCCCTCAAAACCTACACCACCAAAACACACACATAGAACCACGAAACACACACCTGCATTCATGGAGGCTTTCAATAGAAATCTCCTCAAGCAACAGAGACCTCCAAAGCAGAAATGCAAGCAATCTCCACCCCCCCAAACACAACCCAAATGAGCCCATAAGGCATAACAATGTACCCAACACTCTAGTCATAGGTGACTCTATATTCAGGCACACTGATGTTCCACTCACCAGGCTAAACAAGGAGAAAGTTACTGTCAGCTGCCTGTTGGGTGCCAGGATCCACCACATAATGCACGCACTCAGGTCACTCCACAACAAGTACAAATATGACTCTGTCATTGTCCATTTTGGTTTGAATGACCTGAGACGTACCTCCCTGGACTACATGAAAAGAGACATGGAGGAGCTCTCCAATCTTGTAGCCCAGGCAGGTATGACCCTAGCCCTGAGTAGCATCCTGCCATCTCCCAGAATGATACCACAGTACAAGGACAAAATGATTGACTTTAACAATTGGCTAAGCTTCTGGTGTCATTCTAAGAGGATCCAGTATCTGTCTGCCTGGGATGACATGATCAGCAGAGCACGATGCTTTGCCAGAGATGGCCTGCACCTGTTGCCCTTGGGATTCCGGATACTGACTAAGGCTCTTGCCACCCTTATAGTGCCTTTTTTAGGTAAGGTTCAAATGACAAATTCACCACCTTAACAGGTACAAGCAAGCAAAATCTGAGGGTAATGCTACTCAATGCTAGAAGTCTAAACCTCAAAATGCATTCACTCGAGGCACTCCTTAAAATGGAGAACATCGACATCTGTGCAGTGAGAGAGACCTGGTTCAAGGCTCCAGAGAGCACCCCTGCATTACCAGGCTATAATTCATACCACACCTTTTGGCCACCTAACCTGGACTGAAACACTAAAGGTGGAGGGGTGCCCATATTCATTAAGGATGTCCACACCTCCAGGCTAGTTGCTCAGCATAATGCATCCAAGATTATCCAAGTGCAACTAACTCTGGGCAAGACCACAATCCAAATTGTAACTTGCTACAGATCCACCTCCATGCTCGAGGATTCCCACTCCTTATTTCTTGGTACACTGGAAAATATTAGGGTACAACCCAACACCCTAATAATGGGCAATTTCAACTACCCCACCGTTAAGTGGGAAAACTACTCATGTATCAGCTCTTTTGCTCAACGTTTTCTGGAATTCATAAATTCCAGTGCCTTGAATCAACTTATCCACACCCCCACTAGGGGCAGCAATATCCTAGACCTGATCATTACCAACATGGGCGACCAGTGTTCCACAGAGGTCAATTCCTCGTTGGTCAGATCCAACCACAAGCTAATCACCCTAGACATCCACATCCCACCCCCACCCCACCCCCATTAGGGAAACCACCGTAAAAAATTTCTCCAAAGCCAACTTCATGCTTCTTAAGACAGAAGTGGCAAACTTCATGACACACATGCAGATGGACAATAGAGGTACGACTGCTGCATCCTACACAAATGCACTTTATAAGCACTTACCTGAGTGCATAAATTGTGCTATCCCTAACAGAACCAAGATGCTATCCTCCGAAAAAAGGAAGCCAATCTGGTGGTCCCCTGCCATAAACAAACTCTACAACAGAAGAAAGAAACTATTGCAAAAAACAGTAAACTCCCATGATTGGAGGAACTCCCTGGTCAGCCTCATTAAGAAGCTGAGATCCCTCATAAATTCCTCCAAATCTAGTTACGAAAACAAAATCACCACTGATTCTAAAGACAACCACAAACCATTCTATAGCTATGTCAAGAATTTCAATGGCAACATTCATATCTGCTGTGAGTTACAGCACAATGGCACTAAATATACAGAACCAACTGATATTGCCAGCATCCTGGCAGATAGGTTCAGTGCTAACTTTACCCCTCTGTCACCCCCTAAAGGGCCCATCTCTATACCAGAAGAATGCAAAGTTCCTGTAATCACGGCTGCACAGGTAATAAACACACTCTCCAAAGCCAAGAATACAGCATCCATGGGACCTGACAACATCCCAGGCTGCATTCTACTTGAACTGCAGAATGAACTGGCACACCATCTAAGCACCATGTTCAATCATAGCCTCACCTCAGGCTTTGTGCCCACTGAATGGTGCACAGCAATGGTTATCCCACTCCACAAAAGGGGAGCTACCACGGACCCCAGGAACTACAGTCCCATTAGTCTAATGAGCCTGGTCTTCAAGGCCATGGAATGTATCATCATGGATCTTATACACAAAGACATTGGTAATCTCCAAACTCTGGACCCCACCCAGTTCATGTTTGTAAAAGGCAGATCATGTCTCCTAAACCTGCCAGACTTCTTTGAAGCAGTCACCAAAGCCGTAGAAGAGGGTAAGGTGGTTCACACAGCCTATCTAGATCTTGCCAAGGCTCTTGACACCATTCTCCACTCTGGAATTATAGATATACTTACTAAGCTAGGTATAAATCCCTATGTCACAAGATGGGTTGCCAACTGGCTCACTGACAGAACCTACACTGTGAAAGTAGCTGACTCCAAATCTGACTTCAGACCAGTGACAAGTGGAGTACCACAGGGTTCAGTCATGGGTCCTCTCCTGTTTGTTATCTACTTTTCTGAAGTACAGGCTTACACAGAAGGTCTTTGGCTAATGAATTTCGCAGATGACTGCAAACTAGGAGCCATAATCGAAACTCCTAATGATGTGGACATGCTACAAAAGGGCCACACGGAGACAGATGCCTGGTGTCAAAGCCATGGCCTCAAGCTCAATGCCAAAAAGTGCATTGTCATCCCCTTTAGTAAAAACTCTGCACCCATGAGCTACCACATAGGTGGTAGTCTACTTAACACTGAAAGTGTGATAAGAGACCTTGGGACACAGGTGGACAGTAGTCTATCCTTTGATAATCACATCACCACAGTAGTCAGAAAATCCTTCTATATGACACACCTCATCATAAAAGGTTTCTCATCCAGGAAAAAAAAGATCATTGTTCCCCTCTACTCGTCACTCATTAGACCCATTATAGAGTACAACTCCCCTTTTGGTATGTACCTCACAAGACATCTACAACAACTGGAAAGGCCACAGAAATACCTCACAAAGAGGATTACTGGCCTCAAACAGATGCACTATGCTGACCATCTCAAAAAACCCCAGCTTTACTCCGTCACATATCACCTACTCAGAGGCGATCTCTACCTAACATACAAAGCTATGTCAAACCCAGAGCTGTTGGACATGCTCCACTTAATGAAATCCCAATCCTTCTGAGCTACACGCTCTAAGGACCTAAACCTTGTCACTACAATAAATAGAACATGCTGGAGGGATAAATTCCTGTCCCAGAGACTTCCCATACTCTGGAACAAACTACCTATCTATATCAAACAAAGCTCCTCATTAACACTCTTCAAGAAAAATCTTGATGACTGGATGGGAAATAGGAAATTCACCCTGGGGATCAGCTCTGTGGCTCTGCTCAACAGGAGCACAGGAAAATAATTTTCTTGGGTGGCAAAAGCCAGGGTTAGTATTATATTAAATTATAGCATTATTAAATGATAAGCAGATCATGATATTTAGTGTACATATTTTTAAGCTTATTTTAATTTCAGCTTATTTCATTATTCTAATTAAGGATTTATTAATATTTGAATTGATGTTGTTTTTGATTGGGTTAGTTGACCAAGCAATTTCTGTTTTTTTTTTTTTTTGTACGTAAGTGTTTTGGGTAGTTGCAGTGGAATTTTAATCTAATGAAGACCTCAATTGTATTTTCATTAAATGTGTGTGTGTGTGTGTGTGTGTGTGTGTGTGTGTGTGTGTGTGTGTGTGTGTGTGTGTGTGTGTGTGTGTGTATGTGTCATCTCTGCTGGTGTTTTTATTTATTTATTTTTATTATTTTATTTCAGAAATAGGTAACCCTTTTGGCCTCACAGAAGGAAGCTGAAGGTTTTCTTTCTGGCTTTAACGCAGAACCTAAACTCATAGGAAAGATATTTAAAATAAAACAAAACAATACTACCAAAATGAAAAAATACATTCATAGAAACTATAAACCAAAAGGTAGTAATTACTTAAATAACAATATTTTTGGAGTTGAACAGTTTTGCATACTTTAAATAAAAATGTTATTTCTCAGCTTCTCCCAAAATTTATAAACAGTTAATCCTTTTGCCATTCACAAAAGAAAATAGATTATTTTTTCTGCCTGTAACCTAGAACTTTTAAATTCTAAGAACAATATTTCATGTTAAATAACACTGCAATAAAACATAAACATGCATGCATATAAAATATAAAGCAAAAATTAAAAAACAACATGCTAATCACAGAGAATACTTTCTGGTAGATCTCACAAGGAATCTATGACCTTTTTCCCCCTACCTTAAATAAAATGCAGTTTCTGAATGCTTCTTATAATTCAGAATGAGTTGATACCTTTGGCCTCATAGATGGAAGTGACTTATGCCTAGCCTACAGCTTTTACAACCCCAAAATATTTAAAGCAACACAACAATGCAATTAACCAATATAAAAAAATGTTGTATACAACCTATAAAAACTGAATTATTTAAATGGTAGCATTTTCTGGCACCTCTCATAAGGAACCCTTCACTTGTTTTTTTCTTACCTTAAATAAAAATTATTGTCTCATTTCTCCCCACAATTCAGAAAGTTACTCCTTTTGGCCTCACAGAAGGAAGAGAATGTTTTCTTTTGGCCCTAACCTGTAACTTTTAAAACTCCAAGAAAAATATTTAATTTAAAACATCACTGTATTAAAGCAAGCCACAAATGCAAAAAAAAGTATAAGAAAGTAGTGTTTTCTGTCAGCTCGCATAATGTTCATCATGAAATCTTCCTAAGAGCTAAATTTCAAATAACAGCTTTTTAATAATACTATCAATTATAAGTCCACCTTTATTTGTGTACATTAATTATTTTTATGTTACTCTGTAATTAGAAATGGATTCTTTACCAATGTCTGTTCTTTAGCAACCATATAAATAGAACAAATGTCTTTCATTGGATAACTCATATGTGTTGTTGTGGGATTTAGTTTATTTTGTTATACTGGTAGGAAGTTATAACTGGACATTCTTAAAAATTGGCTTAAGATTAATTCATTGATTTTTGCTCATTTATAAAGATGCAGTCAGAAATCCATCCAAGTCGAGCTAACTAAAATAATATGTGTCCACTTGTCAGCTGCAGTGACCATTATGGCATTTTTGTGATATTTTTATCATTGTTGTTTTTCTCCAATCTGGTGCACAGATTCAAGCCATCAAAGTGAAATGTTTAGTTGTATAACAAAATATATGGGTGCATCCTTACTGTTATATTTGGTTTACTGTTTATAAATGCCTCAGTCCTGCAGAAACTGAACTTCTTGAACTAATAGATTGATTTGCAGTCTGAGGTTTAACTACAGATTAGAAGGAGATTGAAGTACATCATTATATACTTAGTGACCTGTGCTGAGTTGCATTTTTGTAGATGTCTGTATCATCAGCTAATTCTACTTCTTTTATAAAAAATATGTGATTTAAATTGTATGCTTAAGTGATTAATTGTTTTGTGCAATATGCTGTATATAAGCAAACAGTATTGTGTAGTGTTTTTACTCTTGGAAGGCTGTGTAAGCCGAGGTGCTAAGTGTTTCATTAAATTCGCTTACTTCTTGGATTGGTGGTCTTGGTGGTATTTTATCATTTTATTTATTTTTTTGTTTTTTTAAGTTGCATTTGCTAATTCTACTTATTTTACTTGCATTCACTGAGATGTCTCTAGCTACACAGACTTCTCAGATGATATGTATACTTTAAATAAGTAATAGCCAGATGAGGTGCAAGAAAATACACACCTAAACTAATGATTTTTGAATTTTATCTTTCAGATTTTCCATTTCCATTTGCTTGGCTTACAGGTTACTTAGCAATTTTAGTTGGTGCAGGGATGACTTTTATTGTTCAGAGCAGTTCTGTTTTCACTTCTGCCATGACACCTCTTATAGGTAAGTCCATCAAAAGGTTGTGATGGATTTCAAGCAGATGTTAAGTACACAGGAATATTCAAGAGACAAAATGTTTCTGCTTTCTAGGTATTGGTGTCATAAGCATTGAACGTGCTTACCCCTTAACCTTGGGTTCCAATATCGGTACTACTACAACAGCAATACTGGCTGCCTTAGCAAGTCCTGGAGAAACACTGGCCAATTCCTTACAGGTAGGCAAACTGTATCCCTTATTATAATGCTGACATTACTCACAAATCTGACCTCAAAGTTTAAGCTAAGATTAATGACTTCTGAAGCCTCTAAGATGGCTGAAATAATGGATGGTAGCAGTTCTGTATTATATAGAAATGTCATTGCTTACCATACATGCAAACCATAATTACTCTGTAATCATATTTTTAGTCTGTAATTGAAGTAGCATTGAAATTGCTTATTCTATAGCAAAGCATCTAAAAGCAGGGTTGTATGAAAATATTTTCTTAATGTTAGATATTTGGACATAGTTTAATAAACATTTCTATGATACAGATTTTAAAAGCATGAAAGCAAATCATGTAGAATGCATAATTTCTGAGAGATAAAAAAAAAAAAAACAAGAGTAGATTCACAGAATATTTTGGTACAAAAAATGGCAAGTTCATTATAGCAGAACATGCAAAACACTACATTGATTTCTCAGTCACGTGATTCATTATGGATATTCAAACATTTTGCTTAAAAACTATGCACATTAATATTTAATAAAAAGTATTTATACTACAATTATGGAAATACTGGCTGAATCTGAGAACTAGATGTTATGGATATTTCCTATAATGTATCTAGTATATCTGGACGTTTATCTAGATTGTTTCTCTTCAGTAAGCTCTAGCTATCCAAAATTTTTATTACCCATTTTATCCAAATCAGGCTCACTGAGACATAACTAATCCCAGCATGTAATGTGAACAAGGAAGAAAGAATCTCTGGGTGTGATACCAGTCAATCACAGAGCACACATAGTCCCACTCCACCCACTCATATGTACATATAGAATCAGTTTAACATTGCCAGTCTTGTTTATATACAGCAGAGACATTTAGCAGTGCCATTAAACCTGCCAACATGTCGCTGGATTCTGGGTACAAACATCCAAACTGCAAGCCTGAGCAGAAACTTAGTCTTTTAAGATGATGGCATGCAAACAATACATAGGAGGCGTCATTCTTCTTATGTGCATTAAGAAGACGTTGAGGCTTTGCTGCTCATTTAAGTAGTTTATTGTATACAAATACATCAGGATGGATGGCAGGAACATTAAACTTAAACAAACTATCTAACTAACTGACTGACTACATACTTGTATGCTCACACTCTGGCTGCTCACTCAAAATGGCACTGTTGTGTGCACGTGCTCAGTACTTATATGCATGTGTTGACTCAATTGAAAGCTTCTTAAAGGTACATCACACATTCTGATCTACATCCTCCCTCTTTACTGAGCTGTCTCATATAAGCAATGACATTTCAATAGGCATGCAATTATACAGACACTAATAAAGAAAAGCAACAGCTATGTCCAGGTTGCCATGTATCTGAAAGTAGGTTTCGAGATGCGCCCTGATCTTGTGACATAATAGGACTAGGTATAGCAACAGGGACAGTGACTGGGGAATGTTCTGCTTAAGGAGTCTCAGGGATTTTCTCAGGAACAGGAATTGCTGATGGACAAGTCACTCTGAGAACTATAGTCTTTGTCACAGGCACGATGCTGTAACACTGGTTCAAACACTGGTAACAAATGCTTCCAGTTTCATCTGAATTCCATTCTTTGTGATTCCACAATGTACAATCTTGGCTCTTGACACAAACTTTAAACAAATCCAATGCAATCAAAAGCTTTTGATGTCTGCATCCTCAGTATCTCTCCTTTTTGTAAAGAATGGAGCTGTTTGCTAGTTTTATCATAGTAAGACTTCTGGGACAAATGCTTTTTCAACTCTATGGCTTTTACTGTTTTTTTTTTTTTTTTCCAAAAGAGAAGGTAGAAAAAAGAGGCAAGGGGCAGGTGATGAGGAAGAAATCTAAACCGAATGTGGAAGGATTGAAGAACATTACTGTAAGAAAAAAGAAGAGAAAGACAGATGTTGACTACATGGCTCAAGCTGTGGATTTACAATACCAGCTGAATGAGAATTTAATACACAATGAAAACAGTGGGATTAATAAGACTAATGGTGATGAAGATCTATCCTTCATAACAACTGATACAGCAGATATTACTGTATCAAAAGCTGAAGGTTCTTCAGAGCTGGCAAGCAAAGATATTCTTGTAATTAGAGGAAATGATACTTATATTTGCAGAGAAGATAATAAACATTGTATAGTGTTATGCTTGCCAGGAACAAAAATAGAAGATGTGAGACAAGCCTTAGAACACCTTCATGTAAGGAAGTATGGATCTGTTTTTATTCATGTCGGTACAAATGATGTCATCCACAAGGATTCGCTGACTGTTAGTAGGGAACTGACAGCCCTCTTAGATAGTATAGCTTGTACTGATGTTAGGACGTATTTTTCACAAATCACCTATAGAAAGTATAGTCAGGTCACTGAGAATGAAAAGATTTTTTGGATAAATACATACATGGAAAAAATGTCCTGTTTTAAAAAATGGAAATTTGTAGAACATCCAAGCCTAGTTTTGGGCACATGTGTTCAGACAGGATAGTGTGCATTTGTCAAGATCAGGGAAGAGAATTTTTGCAGCAGATATTTTGCAATATTTGACAAACACCAGGCAGGATTTTTGCCAGGTCGAAAATTTATGATGCATCTTTGATGGTTGTTAATGCTAGGAGCATTAATAATAAAGATTTTTTTATTGGAAAATTTGCTACGTTCCCATAAGATTAATGCTGTTATTGTTGGTGAAACATGGTTAAAGAACAATGACTGGAAACCAGCTCTGTCAGGGTATACATTTTTTTACTGTAACAGACATTCTAATAAAAAATCAGGTGGAGGTGTTATGATAGGGATTAAAGATAGTTATGAGACCTGTGATTATTACATGTTCAATGATAACACCAACACTATAGACTGTGTAACTATGACAATAAAGACAACCCTGGAACATATGATAATTGCTGGAGTGTATAGACCACCAAAGTCAAGTGCAGATGACCTAGAGGAATTCACACATTTCTTGCATGAAACACAAGAGAGAAAATTAGCTGGGGACTTAAATTTACCAGAAACAGAATGGAATAATATTGATTCAACTACATTAGTAAGGAAATTATTCACAACATATATTCAGGAGCAACAATTGCTTCAGATTGTAAAAAAATACTATCAGGGGATGGAATATACTAGACATTGTTTGTGTTCCTAAAGTGCACAGAAGGTTAATTACAGATTATATGGAAGAAAAACAGTCACTATGTAAAATTAACTGGAGTGAGGTGTTCAGTGGAAAAACTGCAGATGGAATGTGGAAAGTTTTGCAATATAAATTGTTTGAGTGCAAAAAATCAAAAAAAATGTTTAACATCAGGATCTAGCCATACAACTGATTAAGGTGAGAGACAAAAAATATAAGAAATGGAAGAGAGGTCGAACTACAACTTTGAAAACTGAAATAAACTAACTGGACAAACAGATTAAGCAAGATCAAGACAAATTTGAAGAAAATTTCTATAAAGATATTGAGCATTAAAGGAAATATTTTTATAGATACATTAGATGTAGAAGAAGTAAAGACACACAAACTGATAAACTGTGCAGGTTCTAAAATTTATTCTCAGACACAACAGATTCTATATATATTTACTAAATCTTATGCAAAACAGTTTGGCTCCACAAAAGGGGTGATAAGTTGTCCTAGTGACATCCAGGTAACCCCAGATACTGGAATCAAATTAGATTATATTGAAAAAGAACTGCGCAAACTGGATCCAAACAAAGCACAGGGAGGAGACAGAATTAGTAATAATGACCTGAGAACATTTCAGCAAGAACTTATGGTACCATTATATCTTTTATTCACTAGGTCATATAAATAAGGGAAGATTCCTCAATATTGGAGACGTGATTATTAAACCTGTCTTTAAGGGAAAGGGGAGTAGGACAAACCCAGAGTCATATAGAACCTTAAGTCTACTTTCATGTTGTAGAAAAATAATGGAGAAGGTAATACTGAATAAGTTATTGTCAGAAGTGGATAGGTTGGGACTTGAAACCATATATCAGCATGCATATGTTGAAAATAGATCCACCTGTAACATGGTGTTCTATAACAATATAATAACAGCTATGAATGAAAAATTGTGCTCTGATGTAATTTGTATAGATTTAACTGCAGCATTTGACAGAGTCATACACAAAACATTGATCAATAAATTAGTAGAACCAGGTATTGATGTACTCTTTATAAGATGTATAGCTGCATGGCTTACAAATAGGACATGGCAAGTATTATACAGCAACTGGACAGGTGAACTTCTTGGTTACATTCAAAGTGTCCCCACAGGGCTCCGTCCCAGGCCCTTATTTGTTTAGATTGACAAACTGAAATTGGGTAAACTGATTACATGTGTTACAGATAAGATATGTCTGCCAAATAACTTGACTAAATTGACCATTAGAGCACAGGAGAATAATATGCTAATAAATACATCAAAAACTAAGCATATGAGATTTGGGACACATAAATTGAAAGGTGACTATTTAATACAGCACACAGTGATTGAAATTGTGGACTCATTTAATGACCTGAGTATATGGGTAGATTCAGCTATGACTTTTTCTAGTCATATCAACCAATTGGTTAATGAAAGCTATAGAACTATAGGTTGTATAAAAAGAATTATAAAGTCTAGGAAATCAAAAATAATTAAGTCATTGTTTGTCAGTTACATTAAACCCAAACTTGAGTATGGAATAACAATATGCAAACCCTATAAGAAAACAACCATAAGTAAACTGGAAAGAGTACAATGGAAATATACTAAGAGCATCCATGGATGTGAAAATTTAAGTTATTATGAAAGACTAAAATATCTGAACTTGTACAGTGTCTCTTACAGATATCTAAGATGAGATCTTATTTAGGTATATAGGGAATTTAGAGGCAACTACCTATGGGAATGTATCAAAAAGTACTAGAGAATCCTCAGACAACCTATGTAGAAGATTCTATAGGAATGAGAAGTGTACTAATTGGTTCTCTGACAGAGTAGCTGATGCATGGAACAGACTACCAAATTATAGTAAAGCAAGTATTAGTTTAGATATTTTTAAGAACAGCCTGGACACATTATGAGAACAGTTGTTTTGGTATCTGGGCAAGCTAGAAGGGCATTAATACCTGTGCTTGATGTATTTGTATGCATGTATGTATGTATGTATGTATGTATGTATGTATTGTTCTTCTTAGCACTTAGAATCAATAAATTACTGCTGATTGGTAATGTGGTTCTGGTTTGTCTCGACATAAGTCTCTGGGCAGGTGAACCAAGATGATTATCATGAGGAATGTTTCTGAGATTTAACACATTTAGAAAAGCATTGGTATTGTCACATTTAGGTTTCTCTAACAGCTGTTTTGCAATTTGAACTGCACGTTCAGCCAAGCCGTTTGACTGAGGGTATTCAGGACTACTCATTATAAGAACAAAGTGCCACAGTTCTGCAAATTTCTTGAACTGCTAACTTGTAAACTGTGCACCATTGTCAGAAATAACTCTGTGCAGACTGCCATGGATAGAAAAATGTCGCTTCAAGTTAGTAATAACAATACTGGATGTTAGGTTAGGAAGTAGGTCAGTCTCGAACTAATTTGAATAAGAGTCTACTAACACCAAGTAATGTTGACCATTCCACTCAAAGATATCTGTGGCTACTGTCAACCAAGGTAGTTCAGGAATCTGGCTTAACTGAAGTAGTTCTTTCTGTTGATACACCTTTGTACAATTACATACTGAACAAGATGAAAGTACTTTCTCAGTATCTCTTGACACAGAAGGCCAAAATACTAGATCTGTCACACTTCTTTTGGTAGAATCAGTTTCTGAATGGCCACGATGCAAAATCTTAATATGCTCTTGTTGCAAGGATTTTGGAACAATCACCTTAGGAACTTTCATGATGATACCATTGTCTGACAAAATCTCATCTCTGTATGGAAAATAAGGTTGCATTTCTGCTGGAAAACAGGATTGACTTGAAGGCCATCCTTGACTGATAAAGAGGTTTAGCTTCTGGAGAATTGGATCTGAAGCTGTGTGAGTTCTGAGCTCACCAAGATGTCTGGAAGAAAAATTTCTCACTTACTTGACTTCAAAATCAAGTTGCTCAATGTTATGCTGTATTTTTTCTGGGTGATCAGGATAAAGTATCAGCAAGATAAAGATGTCTGCCTTTTGTGTAAACAAGACTGAAATTGTACTTTTGCATTTTAAGATGCTTTGCAAAATAGCTGGAGCTGTATGTATAGGCTTTCTCAAAATAGTAACAAGAGGTTGGTGGTCAGTTTCGATCTGGATAGGTCGACCATAAATATACTCATGAACTGTCAAACATGCAAACACAATGGCCAAAAGCTCTTTCTCAATCTGGGCATATTGCATCTCAGTCTGGATAAGAATTCTTGATGAATAGGCTAGGCTACTGGTGTATGCTTTTAAAGAGTGACTGCACTCTGACCAAATTTAGAAGCATCACAGGAAAGAGTAACCGGTTTGTGAACATCATAGTACCTGAGAGCTGGTGGCTTGGCAATTTTCTGTATCAGGGCATTGAATGCTCTTTGGTGTTGTTCTGACCATGACCAAAGTACATCTTTGTGTGTCAGCTCTCTTAGTGATGGTAAAAGTTGGCTTAAATCTGGAATGAACTTGCCTAGATATTTGACCATACCAAGAAAACATTGTAGGGCTTGGGCATTGTCTGGAGGTGGCATCTCGGGAATTGCTGTTTGCTTTGAAGGATCTAGTCGTAAGTCTGAACTGGTAAACAAGTGACCAACATAAGTAACTTCTTGTAGCTTGAATTTGCACTTCTGAGGATTCAGCTTAAGATTCACTTCATGTGCTCTTTCTAGAACTTTCTTGAAGTTTCTGTCATGTTCGGCTTCACCGTTGCCTCCTACTAGAATATCATCTACGATAACACCACAGGGATAGCCAAAACAAAATTTGCTCCATCGCTCACTAAAAGAATTCACTGTCAGAATTAATCCCGAATGGCATTCTCAACAATCTGTATCTTCCAAATGACATACCAAATGTGGTTAACAATGAAGATTTACGGTCAAGAAAAATTTGCCAAAATGAACTCTGTGCACCTAAGACAGAAAAAACAGCAGCATTTGGTATGAGGACAGCAGTCTCTTCAACTGTGCACATTGGAGGTTGAGGTCTTTTTAATGCTTTGTTCAGATCCCTTGGCGCAATAGATATTTTGATATCATCTGAACTTTTCTTATGAGCTACAACCACGGGGGATACCTATTCATTAAGTTCTTCTACTGGACAAATTACTCCTAGCTGCACCATTTTGTCTAGCTCATCTTTGACTCTGCTCTGCATAGGTAATGGAACTTTCCATGCTGGTCTGACAACTGGGCTGACCTCTAGGTCTAACTTCATGGAGTACACAACTGGTAGTTTGCCTAGTTTGTCTGCAAAAGTATCAGCATACTCAGAAAAAAATAGTTTGGACAAAATTTGAGCTGTTGTTATTCAGGCTTACATGGTGAACTTCTTTATTAAGTGAAAGCAGTCCCATTTTCAAACTGTATCTGAGGCCTAATAATGACTGCACATGTCTCTTGACTACAAAAAAATTGCAAGTCATAATTGTTCCCAGCAGAGTAACATGAAAGCACTACTGACCCTTTGGTTTGAATCTCTTCACCACCATAAGCCCCAAGCTTTGCACACTTTGTTAAATCGAGTTGTTCTGCAGCTTTTACTCAAGAAAATGTTTCTGTTGACATAACATTGCACTTTGAGCCAGTATCTATTTTCAGCTCTGCTGGACTCCCATTAATCCAAACAGTACACATGATCTCATTCTTTGCCCACAAATCTACAACATTAACTGTTTCACCAAGCACAGACACACCATCAACATAAAAAGTAGGATTGCAGCTTTCTAATTGATCAACTTGCCTCTTGGAATGTCCTATTTTAATAAATGAATGTGCCTTACTTTATTTACAAAATGTTTTGAAATGATTCCATGTATAGCAAGAATGACACTGTTGACCAAAAGCAAAGCACTTTTCTCTTTTGGGTTTGTGATTTCCACCACAATTATGACAGTTGACTATGAAGCTGGGTGGGGGCACATGTTTTGACTTTGCTGACTCATCTTTATGCTTCACTGAGCATGCTCTGGAATTTGCTGGAAAGACTCGGGGTATCCCAGGGACTGTTACAGGACCTGCAGTAGCTACCATGTGCTTGGGCCTGTTTCTTTTACCCACGTGCTGCATACTATCTACATGAGCTTTGCCACTGTGCCTTCCGCAGCTGTTCTCATTTGTAAGCATACTTGTGTGCCTTTCTGTAAGCTCATATATCTGACAAATCTCAATGGCCTTATTCAACATTAAATCTGTCTCGAAGCAAAATGTTTCTTACTGTGTCATTATTAATACCACACACAAGACTGTCTTTTATCAATTCTTCTCTCAAATCACCAAATCTGCACATTTTAGCCTTGTTTCTCAAGTCAGTTATATATGCTGCAAAAGTTTCACCAGGCATTTGGTCCCTTGTGTAAAATAAGTGCATTTCCATTGTAATGTTCATTTAGGGGTTACATATTTCTCTAAATTTATGTTTTACACACTCTGGGTTTTTCCTTGTTTTAGCCAGTACCACTATATGGCAGTCTTCCCCTCCTCTGAAAACACAACGGGTGCATACACAAATGAATGCTCTCTTTCAATGTCCTCTGAACCAGCTAATATAAGCATAATAAATACCCTTGTACATGTGACTTTGTCAGAAAAAGCAGCCTGTATGAAAATATCGTATTCCTGCTCAAACACTCTCCAATTTCCTGCAATATTGTTATCAAACGCAAGCGGTGCAGGTCTGCAAAATCCTTCTGCCATGCCCACAGATTATAGTAAAACACAATGCAAAATTGGCCTGTGTAATTATGTACACCAGGTACTTGTAATAATATTCAAATGCACAATAAACTCTTCAAATACTGTACTTTGTGAAATATGCCTTGAAATAACTGTACTTTGTGAAGTATTCTTTGAAATGACTGTACTTTGTGAAATAGCTGCATTGTAATACTGCTCATACTTGCAAACATTCTGCATACTTTGGATACTTTGAATAGCAGATAGTGAAAACATATGGTCATTTTTCCCTTTTTTGTACATTTTATGTGATTCAGCTATTGTTTCAAACATTTTTGTAATCATTTTGAATATTTTTATCAATATGTCACAGTTTCAGACATTTCGTTTAATAATAAATTATTTTTAAATGTTCTGAGTGCTTTGTTTTATATTTATAGCAAAATAAATCATTTAAGCAAGTTTTAGTACCTAGAATTTGTTTCTGACCTAGGAGTTTGATGGTGGTCACAA